>NC_079136.1:104188531-104488531 GCF_945859705.1 Episyrphus balteatus
GTTGCTCAAGTTGAGATTTTTCTCAAAAATTTTCTTAATCCAGCTGTCATCTGAAAACATATTGTTTTTAATAATTCTTCATTGATTTGGTTTTGTTTATGTTGCGGTAGACGATATTTAACACTAAAGAAATAAACGAATAGGGAATTATTAAAAAATATATATTTTTAGATGAAAGTTTCCTCAAATCAGTCAAATTTCATTGTGAGTTTGATTGAAACGACTATGCATTTCGCCCCTAAAGTTGTTAGAACTTCACTTAGGTAAACGTTTTAAAAATGCCTTCCTTGGTTTTCTTTTTTAACAGTTATTGGTTTACCTATATAAAATGGAAAAATACTTTAAAAGAATACGTGAGTAACAAACAGGGTAATTTCGCAATTCATTATCGACAGACGATATCGTTCTGACTTCAGTCTTGCTTTACTTTAAAGTGATAATCAATTTTTATCAGACGATATTGTTTTGACGATTGAAAAATTTTTTTCTGTAGGCCAATAATCGTAAAAAATATGTCGTCAAAACGGCAGCGCTTAGACTATAGGTCGATAGGTCTCGTTTTCATTTATTTGTTTTTGGATGTTTTATGGTTATTTTTTGTTCGATTTAACAGAAGTTTTTAGGAATTGATATCATTATTACTATACAAAAATTTTTTATAAATGCATTTGCCTTCCATTATAAAAAAAATTGCATGAAAATTTTTTTTTTGAAAATGAAAACAAGTGTTAATATATTTAAATTAATTTAGGGCCAATTTTTCAATAGTCAGATAAACCTCAGATAGAGCTTATTCCCAGGAATAAAAGTTTTTTTTTATATAGACATTTATTCTTCTGATAGTCTAAAACTGACGATTGAAAAATCAGGGCTTAGGGTCAATGTGGGTAAATGTAAACAATTTCATGTCTTTTTTTTTCTCTTGACTTTAGATTTTTATATATTTTCACGGAACAACTTGACAGGTATCTTCAAATGCAAATATGAAATGATGGCAATTCTTCTTTATAAATATAAACAAATATTTCCCAAATTGTTTAAATTACTGTCAAATATGGCATGTTTACAAATACCCCACCATGTTTGTGTTTTTTTACAAATTCGGGGTAAATGTAAACGGTGGTTTAAAATTTAGAATTTCCTCTTTATCAAATGGATAACGACTTGAAAAACGTTCAAGAAGGTATTTGACAAAAACTTTTTTCAAATTCCAATAAAAGTTTTTGTTTTCTTCCTTTGATTCTTTATATAGGCACCCATTAGCATCCTGAGCAGCACTGAACATCATATTTTTTTGTTTTTTTACGTCAAAGACCGATTTTGCATCATCCACTGAAACTTATGGTGTTGGCTACTTTAAAATATGACTCCGCGGCACTTTAGTAATAGTAATTGACTAAAAATACTTTATTTTTATTAAAACCAATAATTTCAGCAAAAATATATATTTACATTTACCTCCAGAATACGTTGTTTACATTTACCCATTATGAAAAATATTCTGGGGTAGATGTAAACACATGCAAATCGACATAAATGTCCCGTATTTTAAAATTTGTTTGTTTCGCATAGAATCTACATCAAAATTAAAAATCAAAAAGTATTTGCAAATTATACTGACTTAATTGAAAATATATAATTTTTCTGAAAGACCAACGACTTGTTGGGCACTGTAAAAAATTATCTTTTACGGAAAATACGCTCGTCGAATGAATTCTCTCTTGACAGCAATGAGCTTTACGTATAAGTTAAAAGAAACATGCGTCCGCGATTTGTACTTATGTATGCGTCAAAGAGATTTAACTGAAGCTTGTTATGAGCCACGTTTTCATTTACCCCTGTTTACATTTACCCACATTGACCCTAATGGAAAATATTTTTTTATATTTGTTTTTTATTTTATCTATGTACATTTTTTAAAAATGGAAGATAGGTCCTCAAATTCCGAAAATTTGGTTGAATAAACACGAACAAATTAATTAATCACTAATATTAAGTTCTCTGCCCGATTCTAAATATTGCCGGACAAAACGACAGCGTTGCGTTTTTAAAAAAGAAACGTTTTAAAATCATTCAAAATACGCGATGTAGATAAATTTAATTTACTTTTATAATATAAAGTCTTTTTGTGTACTGCCTTAAACGTCCACACTATTTCATTTTGAATGAAAAATTCGGTGCACGACCGCCGCACCACGACTGCAGCACGTCCGCACTATTTAATTTTGTATGAAAAAATTCTATTCTCGTACTTATACAAATGTTTAAGTCATCTTCATATTTTAATATTTTGGCTTAAGTAACAAATTGCTAGTTCATGCAAACATGACTTGGTGGTCGAGTGGTTAAACCGTTGGACTTAGAGTGCCCGTAAAGGGCCAGTAAGTTAGTTGTAAGTAATTGAAAAGTAGGCTAGTTTTTATCAATTTTTGTCTAGTTTTAAGTTGAAGAATAATAAAAATGAATTGAAAAAAAAAAAATTGAAAAGCGTTGGACTTCTAATTGAAAGTTCTCGGGTTCGAATCCCTTTCTCGTCGGTAGTTTTTTTTTATATTTCAAAATTCCCAAATTATGTATCTCGAACTTTTCATACAAAATGAAATAGTGCGGACTCGCTGCAGTCGTGGTGCGGTGGTCGTGCACCGAATTTTTCATTCAAAATAAAATAGTGCGGACGTGCTGCAGTCGTCGTGCGGTGAAAATTCCTGCAAACGGCGGTAGTGCGGCGGTCAAGATTTTTTTTCTTTAAAAATTCAATTTCTATTTTTACTCGGGTTGTGAACAAAAATAAAAATTTGATAGGACCCATATTGCTATATTTTGATTATATTGAAATTTAGCGGTTGTTCTGACCATTATGACCAAAAAAACATATCTGTTGATGAGGAAGGTCTCACCTTTGGCCCTTTTTTTGCTTAGATCGCCGATACTAATAGTGTTCATAGTTGGGCCCAAAAGATTTAAATTATGAAATCCATAAAACATCTCTTCATCTTTATTTTTCTGGACAACTCAGTAGACTATTTTAAAAATTTTTTATTTGAAACGGAGCAAAAAGTTACTGAAAAATAATAATTAAACAGAATGAAAAACAAATTCTGAGTTCACATAAAACATCCAAATAATACTTTTTACTTTTTGTCAACACATAGGTAAATACATACATACATTAAAAATCCAAACGATTAGTGTGTCGCTATCTCTACTCAATATCGATCCAACAAAACTTCATAGGTGTATCCATGGCCAAGTGTATTGATTTCAAATATTCATGAAAACGTCATGAATACTAATCAATCGGAAGGAATAAATAATTTTGCAATAACAGATTGCATGCAAATGAGCTTTGGGATCTATGTATATTCTAAGGGGCTTAATGGTGGTGAAATGGTGCGATGGTAACAGTAAGTGGAAACCAAGGAGGACTCTTATGCATATGAATAGAAGGATGCCAATGAAAATTATGGGTTATTGAGAAGTCTGTAGTCGAAGCCGAAGAGTTTGCAAATGGGACTTAAACTTCTCCAAGAACTGCCATCTTATTGCAATATAAGCCATAGAATTTCCAGTTTGCATCGCATAATTTCATACTTTAATTAGAAATAAAAACCGAGGATGTTATAGGGAGAATTATCAGACGCTTTCATACCTACCCATAGTGTCTTCAAGAGATACTACACCACATGTCACTGACAGCACTTGTATTTTATTACCTAATTTTGAATGGCAAAACCACTCCCCTAAGTTTAGCTGTCCTATCACGAAACACCTTTCAACAGAATAACCGTTATATTATAGCAACCATAATAATTTAGCTTGCCTCCTGTGCAAAAAAAGTAATTTAAATTTACCAAGAACGCACACTTCATTCCGGTCTCTAGTTATAAATTAAAATTTTATTCAAATTTGGTACGTTTTTACAAAACCATTATTCTTGGTTATGTTTGCACGTTAGCGGTCATTTTAGCATTTTCTTCCTTTCAGAGCGTAAAATAACCCAATATATTTAACTTTGATGACTTCTATCCCAGCAAACATTTCCCTTCAGAACTGATTCAAAATAATTGGTTCACATAAGTGAACAAAACCTTCATTTATGAATCTAGTTCTGAATTCCCAATTTTTGTTCTTGGTCTACTTTATCTTTTGTAGATGCAAAAATGTTTTTTAGTTTTTGGCTATTAGAGAACACTGGTAAAATGTTATGTTGATTTAAATCAACTGGTGAAATATGCCAAGGAAAATTAAGCATCATTTTTAAAACTTTGTTTTGGGAAATTTGCAACTTTTTTATGTAGCATTTTGCAACATTTTCCCAAACTGGACATCCATATAGAAGTATAGCTTGAAAGATAAGTTTATGTAAAATAATTTTATTTTCATTTGTAAGCTGTGATTTTCGGTTAATGAACGGATAAAGAAGTTTTATTGCCATACTCATCTTCCTTAACGTATTATGAATAGGGTACCTAAAAGTTAGTTTTGTGTCGAGATAAACTCCTAGGAACTTTACACTCTGTTTCCATGGTACTATGTCACCACTAATTTGAAGTTGGGTACTTGGAAGATAGCAAGGTTTTCTTTTTCGCGTGAAAAAGATTGCTTGCACTTTTCCAGTATTAAGCTTAATCTTCCATTTGGTATAATATTTTTCTAAAATTTCAATTGCATACCTTAGATTTGTCTCAATATTGGGCCAAATTGTATTCCATCCGGGAGGGTAGATACAAGACTTTTTCTGTGTTGCACTCGATTTGTTGCATATGATAGTATAGGCAAGAAAATTTTTTTAGTAATATGATACATGATTTCGAGGTGTTTTTTAACGCCCGATCGAATAAAATTAATACCAAAATGTCTTGACCATCATGTAAAAAGTTATTGGACTCTTTATGAATTGTCTATTACTCAATATTACCAAGTACATAGGGTCAATGTGGGTAAATGTAAAAAATTTCATGTCTTTTTTTTCTCTTGACTTTAGATTTAAATATGTTTTCACGGATCAACTTGAATGGCATCTTCAAATGCAAATATGAAATGATGGCAATTCTTCTTTATAAATATAAACAAATATTTCCCCAATTGTTTAAATTACTGTCAAATATGACATGTTTACAAATACCCCACCGTGTTTGTGTTTTTTTTACAAATTCGGGGTAAATGTAAACGGTGCGGTGGTTTAAAATTTAGGATTTTCTCTTTATCATATGGGTCCCGAGTCGAACTTTATGTATGAATTTAGTACTCAAAGTACTTAATAGAATCTATTTTAGCACTTCTCATCTTAAAATAAACCTAAATTAGAACTTTGTGTACTTACAAAACTCAGTATCTTCTCTGAAACCTTCACGACTGATGATTTACGACTTTTAAAACTGAAAACACTAGTTTAATCCTAAATATTCTACTTGTGTCCTGAGTTTTAGACCTTACTATGTACTTGAAAATCTTTTTAAGCTTGGTAGATACTATTAACACTATTGAAGCTAGGTTGAGACTATTAAAACTGAAACACTATTTAAGTGCTAAATGTACTCCATGTGTCTTAAATGTTTTACCCCTAAATTTGTACTCTTTCAGCTAGTTTGAGGCTATCAAACCTCCAAATTCTAGTTAAGTTCTAAAAATGCAAGTTCAGACAAGCACGACCTTGGCCATTGTCTCTTGCACTTGACTAAATGAAGGCAATTCGAAGAAGTCATTTGGCGAGCGCGGATCGATGACTGTGTTTTTTTGAACAAAAAAAGTTTAAATATTTGAAAATAAAAAAATAATAATTTTGCCAAAAAAACAGCTTCCGCTTAAAAGTGTGAAAAAATATTTATTTGTGAAATAAAATAATCCTAATAGAAAAAAAGTGAAAGTGAAAAAAAAAGTTAAAACAGTTTGTAGAGTGACAAATTTTTTTATAGGGCAAGTAGTGCTTTCGTGTCAAAACAAGATTAATCAAAAGTGGAGGAGTTCAAAAAAGTTGTTTTCGTCATGATGTATGCGTATGCGTGTATGCGTTCGTGTCGGTGCGTTTGTGAGTTTCGTCACATTAAGCTGTACTGTAGATACATGAAGCTGCAGCTTAAACAGGTGGACGGATTTTTTTTTTCGTAATTTCCAAGGTTGTTTTTTTTTATATTTCACTTAAAAAGTGTGCAAAAAACCAAAGTGTATACAAAATTTAAAAAAAATATAGGAACAAAATTTGTTCATGATTTAAAAAAATTTGTTTTTCTGATTTCTTACCAAATCGTTAAAATTGCAATAGTAAGCAAAGCAAACATTAATGAATGTATGTAATTTTTATTGTAAAAGCTAGTACGTGCGACCCAGTGGTGTAATTTATTTACTTTTTTTTCTTAACGTGTTCTGAGCTTGTTCAGAGCTTGTTTAAAGCTCTATGAACTCAGAATAATAAAATGCACGACTGGGACGCACGAACTTGCGAACCGTGTTTTATTGGTAACTCAGTACTTAGCTGAATAAAAATTTGCACGTAAAGGACAACAAATTACTTCTTAGGATAAACAAAATATGTTTTTGTGGTTTACAAAAAAAAAATTTCTAAACAAATAAATTTTTGTTTATTCAACAAAAAATGATCGTTTGTACTAAATGTTTAATCAGCTAAGTACTGAATTGCCTACCACATAAACACGTCTATTCATTTATTGAAATTTAATATTAATTCTATCTTAGTTCGAATTTGTAGGACCTAATAAGAATATTAAGACTCTAATTAAAACAAAAAAGCCTATAGAATTTTGGAAATAAGTATAGAATAAATAGGATTCAATGAGTTTTTGTAGAATATTAAGGTTTAAAAAAAGGGTTAATAATAATTTTTTAGGTCCTAAATAACTACCCAAAATGGGATTTTTTCCGATAACCGACTATTTGAGGTCTTAAGTAGAGGTTATTTTCTTTAGAAATTAAGTGATATTTATGGTCTATTAAATCTAAATAGAGAATGTTTGGGTTTTAAATAGGTTTCAAATAGTGCCAAATGTTCGACTCGGGTAACGACTTGAAAAACGTTCAAGAAGGTATTTGACAAAAACTTTTTCAAAGTCCAATAAAATTTTTTGTTTTCTTTCCTTTGATTCTTTATATAGGCACCCAATATACATCCTGAGCAGCTCTGAACGTCATATTTTTTTCTTTTTACGTCAAAGACCGATTTTGCGACATCATCCACTGAAAATGATGTTGTTGGCTACTTTAAAATGTGATTCCGCGGCACTTTAGCAATAGTTATTGATTATAAATACTTTATTTTTATTAAAATCAATAATATCAGCAAAAATATATGTTTATATTTACCCCCAGAATACGTTGTTTACATTTACCTATACAAAAATATTCTGGGGTAAATGTTAACATTTATTTATTTGTATTTTAAAATTTGTTTGTTTCACATAGAATCTACATCAAAATTAAAAACTAAAAAGTATTTGCAAATTATACTGACTTAATTGAATCTGCAAAAATATTTAATTTTTCTGAAAGACTAACGACTTGTTTGGCACTTTAAAAAATTATCTTTCACGGAAAATACGCTCGTTGAATGAATTCTCTCTTGACAGCAATGAGCTTGACGTATAAGTTAAAAGATACATGCGTCCGCGATTTGTACTTATGTATGCATCAAAGAGATTTAACTGAAGCTTGTTATGAGCCATGTTTTCATTTACCCCTGTTTACATTTACCCACATTGACCCTACTCCTTGAAAAAAAGTGGTAGGTTGATAAAATTTTGTGTGGACGTTTCATATACCATAGAAACAAATAATAAAATATGTCCATGAAAAAATTTCAGGTCAAAGGGTGTTTTTTCTAGCGAGAAAGAACACTTTTGAAATAGTATCATTGCACCACATGGAAAATTTATGAATTTTTTTGAACGGTATATTATATATTTTATACATCCTATAAGAATCAAAAATTAAAAAAAAAAATGAATTCTATTTACCATGGAATATTGAATTTTCATGAAAAACTTAAAGAGCTTCCTTTTATTTTTTATTGAATTTTCATACAAATTAATGTTTTGAAGGAGTGAGGTGCAAAAGTAAAAGTATGAAAAATAACTGCAGTTTGTGATAAAGGTTTCAAATTAATAGGATTATAAGTTCACTAACCCCAAATTAATGATATTGGGCAACTTAATATTTTACCTTAAAGGGCGTTTATAACGATGCCCATAAAGCAAATTAAATGAATTTTTGTGAAATTTGTGATTATTAGATGGCTCATGTACATTCTCCTAGGTAAAATATTAAGTGGATCAACATCTTTAAATGAGGGTTATATATTGCATTAATTTGATCCCTTTATCACAAACTGCACAATTATTTTTCATACTTTTACTTTTGCACCTCACTCCTTCAAAACATTAATTTGTATGAAAATTTAATAAAAAATAAAAGGAATCTCTTTAAGTTTTTCATGAAAATTCAATTTTCCATGAAAAATAGAATTCATTTTTTTTAATTTTTGATTCTTATAGGATGTATAAAATATATAATATGCCGTTCAAAAAGATTCATAAATTTTCCATGTGGTGCAATGATACCCTTTCAAAAGTGTTCTTTCTCGCTAGAAAAAACACCCTTTGACCTGAAATTTTTTCATGGACATATTTTATTATTTGTTTCTATGGTATATGAAACGTCCACACAAAATTTTATCAACCTACCACTTTTTTTCAAGGAGTACTTGGTAATATTCTGACTCTACCTCTTTGAGTAAAAGACAATTCATAAATAGTCCAATAACTTTTTACATGATGGGCAAGACATTTTGGTATTAATTTTTTTCGATCGGGCGTTAAAAAACACCTCGAAATCATGTATCATATTACTAAAAATGTTTCATTGCCTATACTATGATATGAAATTACATAAAACGATAGAAAATATTATAAGAAAGAGAATGTATGTTTATTTGTTGGTCTACGACAAACTGGAGCAAAGATATAAGCTTAGAAGTAAAATGTCCCAAAAAATGCATTTTTGTGAATGACTCCTCTAAAAAGAATGATCAGGTGGTGAGAAATTGGGTTTAAGGGTTTTAAATATAGGTACCCCTATCGATACATGAAATATAAACTGACAGTGCATCTGTGCTTTGACTGTACTACCTATATAGGCAGCATTCTTTTATTTATCCCCCAGTTTGGCGCCACCCGTGGTATTCGTATTATATGAGATAATAATCATCTTATTCTCAATTCACTGTGCCAACAAAAATTCTTTCCTATCTTTCTTTTCCTTCTAACTAGTACTGTGGAGTGTGCATTTAAAAAAAAGATCTTAAAAGACATTAAAAAGACCTTAGGTCTTACAGGCACATAGTTAAAATTGTATTATTATAAATGTAATTTATGCTATCGTTATGTGATCCAAAACTAATCAAATTCAATGATATTATTCTTGAAACGAATTAAACCATACAGATTTCTATAACAATAGTTATTTGTTCCAAAAGAAAGCAAAATATTTCTAATAAATTTAATGAATTTATCACTTACCTACGTAACCAAAGATAACTTGAATTTTCACAACCAACTAATTTCCCACTCATGTCATGTTCTGTTGAAATCAGGTGCATATCTTTTCTTATAACATTTAAGAGTGTTCTTCTAATTTCCTTCCACTTCTAACTTACCGAACTTTTTTTATACTAAGAGAAGCAGAAAAATATCCTTCCTGTCCTTGATGGGGTATCATTCCTTGAAACTATCATCATTTTGAAGAAGATCGACGGCATTAAAGGGAAATCTAAAGTTTCCAAACATGCCTCCAGTCTCCTCAACACACTCATTCACATCATCAGTCCAATAGAGTGGGATAAAGTTTTTCTCTGGCATCTTTTTGATGAATCATGACACATGCCAAGGAAACACCCAAGCGTATAAGATCGCATTCAAGGAGCTGTATACATACATACATTCATTTGGTACATTATGTACGTTAAGTGTGGAGCATCTCTTATCTGAAAAACTCTTCACTTCAAAAACTTTTTCCCACACATTCGACTTACTTCAGAATAGTGGAAAAAAAAAATAATCCATGGTCTCCTACTGAAGAAAATGAAATAGTTTAGGGAAGGATGCGAAATCTGAGCAAAAGTGCATCCGCATTTTTGTAGGATGAACTTTGAAGTTTAAGCGATGTTAAAAATGAAGCAAATGCTTCTAGGGCTACACATCGACGAAATGGTACAAAAACGTCAGTGCCAGAGTGTCGGTTGGTGTCAGTTTCATCATAAAAGTTATCTGTGGATCATCTTCCATAGCAGGCCAAGTATTTTTTTTTAATTAATTTTCAGAAAGTTATGACATGTCCGGTTTTGGAAAGAAAAGAAAATGAAGTTGACTTGCTCATTCATTAAATTAAAGTTGTATAGCCTTTTTATTTTAATCGTTGTTTGACAGTTGAAATTAAAAAAATTATTAATTGCATTCTACCTACAAATATAAATATAACATATCTGTTTAAACTTTTTAAATTCAGCAAAATTACAAAAGTTGAGAATGAATTAGAAATTTATATGAAAAAGTTGGGCATTCCGAGTTTTGTGAATATGAATCCAATAAAAGTTGAAAAGTTACAAAGTTTCGTTCTGTAATTTGATGTGATGATAAAAATATCTATCATTGTTTGAACACTTCGATGACAATGGCGAAAAATATGAAATGTGTTTAATACAGTCAAATAAGGAGAAAAAAGGGGTAAATCTCGGAATGAATGTTAGTAGAAATTTTTTTTGCTCAATATCTTCCTTTTGCCATTCTATAACATATCTCAAAAGTCTAGAAAAATCTCATGTCCGCTTGTCGCGATTTCAAGGTCAAATCGCGAAATGGAGATTTTCAAAATTAGCAAAAATAGGCTATTGTATTATATACACATATGATACATGATTTCAAGGTATTTTTTAATGCTGATTCCAAAAAATTTAAAATCAAGACAATCTGACGTCTCTGGAAAAAGTTATACCTGTTTTTCATCTGTCAACTCATATTATTATAACAGTTGCAAACTTACTGCCGAAAAACCCTTAAAAGTTATGGTAGATGAACCAAATTTTGCATGAAGATTTTAGAATCCATCATTATTAAAAATCAAAACAATCCATTACAAAAAATATATATACCTACGAAATAATGGTATTTTTTGATGGAGGCGCAAATTTTAGGATATGCACTAAAGAAGATTCTTGTTCATCTTAGGAATAAGTGCTAAAAGGCTATTTTTTTCATTTTAATCTTTGTTTGGATATTCTTTAATTACCCTCAAAAATATTAAAAAAATCTCATGTCCGCAAGTCCTAATTTTCTTGGTTTGAAAATAAGGTGCAGATTTTAAAAAATTAATAAGAAAAGTTTAAATTTTTATATGTATACCAACATAAGCGACATGATTTAAAGGTATTTTTTAACACTTATTCCAACAAAACTCACAAACAAGTCGACCTGACCATCCCTGAAAAGTAATGCACCTTATTCATGTTGATCTGACACAAAAATCTGAAGTGTAGTTTTCCAATTTTTTAAAATCTGCACCTTATTTTCAAACCAAGAAAATTTGGAGTTGCGGACATGAGATTTTTTTAGATTTTTGAGGGTAATTAAAGAATATCCAAACAAAGATTAAAATGAAAAAAATAGCCTTTTAGCACTTATTCCTAAGATGAACAAGAATCTTCTTTAGTGCATATTCTAAAATTTGCCCCTCCATCAAAAAATACCATTATTTCGTAGGTATATATATTTTTGTAATGGATTGTTTTGATTTTTAATAATGATGGATTCTAAAATCTTCATGCAAAATTTGGTTGGTCTACCATAACTTTTAAGGGTTTTTCGGCAGTAAGTTTGCAACTGTTATAAAAATATGAGTTGACAGATGAAAAACAGGTATAACTTTTTCCAGAGACGTCAGATTGTCTTGATTTTAGATTTTTTGGAATCAGTATTAAAAAATACCTTGAAATCATGTATCATATGTGTATATAATACCATAGCCTATTATTGCTAATTTTGAAAATCTCCATTTCGCGATTTGACCTTGAAATCGCGACAAGCGGACATGAGATTTTTCTAGACTTTTGAGATATGTTATAGAATGGCAAAAGGAAGATATTGAGCAAAAAAAATTTCTACTAACATTCATTCCGAGGTTAAACCCTTATTTGACTGGATTAGTTATGAATTGTAAGAAATATTATATTTAAAATGTGCTAAGACCAAAAGACTAATTATTCTAAACAATATTGACCACCCTGTTCTCTTGATTTACTTTCCTATAATTTAAAGAATAACCGATCAAACCTATGTATGTCTATGTACCTAAGTACGCATTGATTTTATATTTTGTCATTATCATATTTCTCTCTTTTTCTCTCTTACTGTACAATCGAACGACTTATTTTAACGTTACCTACTAAATCTTATGTACTTTCTCTTAATCGTTTCAAAATGTTAACTGTTAGTTTTAAGTTATGAGAAATATGTTATTTTAATAAAATCACTTTTAATAAAGTTCTCGATAAGACAAGACGTGTCTTTGTTTTTTTAATGATTTTAATGATTTATATTATCGCATGTAATTAGTAGTTTTGCATTAAGTTTTAATTTATTTGCTTGCTTAAAGTAGTTTGATATGCTAAAGTAAATGCATTATAATTATTCAGAAGTGGGATAAAAGACTCGCTTTTAGTGCATGTGTAGAAATTATATTGCGCTTTGATGAAATTTTGATCAACCTAAATCAAAAAAAAATTTTTATGGTGAATGCAAGTGCTCGTGCCGCTTTGTTTGTACAAAATGCAACTGTACCGAAACTTAAAGCTAAACTTTCTGAGTTGGGTTTGCCTACATTGGAATTGAAAGCCGCGTTGATTTTACGTTTGGAGGAGGCAATAGCTCTTCTCGATGATGGTCGGTTGGAGGAGCTATTCTCAAACGATGATGATGGTAACGTGGACGATGATGGTGATGGAAGTGTTAGTTTAGAATTGGTGGAGGAAGACAGAGTTGTGTCACAGAGGTTAGAACGTTTGCGAGAGATGGTTAGGAAAAAAGAGGAAATTGCTTTGTTGGAACGAAAGAAACGCAAGGACGAAACTTTTCAACAATATTTGTTGAACATGCAAGAAATAGCTTCTCAAGTTGACATCGAAGAGCAGGACGTTATAAGCTATATTATTAAAGGTATTCCTGATTCCATTTTAAATAAGCAAATCTTGTTAACGGCAAATAACATCGCCGACCTGAAAGTCATATTGAGAAAATATGAAAAGATGAAGTTTGAGCCGCAATCCTCAATGTCTGTGTACCACAAAACAGCACCAGTTTCTAAAACTCAACCGAGCTCGCGTTCAAAGTTTATTTCGAAATGCTTCAATTGTAATGAAGCTGGGCATCTCTCCACCAATTGCCCAAAGCCAAAACGAGAAAAAGGTTCCTGTTTTCGCTGTGGCCAAAAAGGCCATGTAGTAAAGAACTGTCCACAGTCATCGTCAGTTCTTGTGGTTCAAAATTCAGAGCCACAAAATGAAACGCAAATGTTTTCCTGTTCCTATATGGGGGACTTTCATAATGTTTTTGAGTATGGGTTCCAAGAAGACGACTCTGGACCTGTCCGTTTAACCATGCATATGCGATGACATTAATAGACACGGGAAGCCCCATAAGCTTTGTCCAGCAGCGGTATGTCCCACCATATCTGATGACGTCAGTACAATCTCTCGGATATCTTGTAGGTATTAATAATTCTAAGCTTATTTTATTGGGTAACGTTTTAGGTAATATTAAGGTTAATAGTAATTTCATTAAATTTTGTTTATTTGTTGTCAAAAATGATACGATGCAAAATATAGGCAAAAAGTATTTCACTTTGTTGGATTTGAAAAGTGGTTTTCACCACGTTAAAATGTCTGAAAATTCTGTGAAGTATACTTCATTTATCACCCCATTAGTCCAGTATGAGTACTTGCGAATGCCGTTTGGCTTAAAAAACGCGCCATCTGTGTTTCAGCCATATATTAATTCGCTTTTTAAAGATCTTATAAGTGCAGGAAAATTGCGGGTCTATATTGACGATTTGCTCGTTGCAACAGAATCAAAAGAAGAGCACCTTGAAATTTTAAAAAAACGTCATGGATGTTGTAACGAAACATAATTTACAATTGCGGTATGATAAGTGTCTTCTTATGTATGATAAGATTACATACTTGGGCTATGAGATTTCTGCTATTGGTGTTGGACCAAACATAAGTGGGTTGAAGGCCATTTCTGAGTTTCCTGTTCCTTCCAACGTTAAAAACTTACATTCCTTTTTAGGTTTAACTTCTTATTTTAGGAAGTTCATTAAGGATTTCTCCACCATTGCGAAACCCTTATATGAACTTCTTAAAAAAGATGCAAGATTTGTTTTTGGTTGAAATGAATTATCTGTCTTTGAACTCCTTAAACAAAAATTGTTAAATGCACCGATTTTAAGTATTTACAACCCGAATGCCGAAACTGAGTTGCACTGCGATGCAAGTAGTTTGGGATTTGGTGCAGTGCTGCTCCAACGGCAGGAAGATAAGCATTTTCACCCCATTTTCTTCTACTCGAAGCGAACAACATCACAGGAAGCAAAGTATCACTCATATGAGTTGGAGACGTTGGCCATTGTGTCTGCTCTTAGGAGATTTAAAATTTACCTCATGGGTATACGGTTTAAGATAATCACAGATTGCAAGTCTCTGACCCTTACTTTAAACAAAAAACTCTTAAATCCGCGAATCTCAAGATGGACTCTTGAGCTCCAGGATTTTGATTACGTGATTGAGCATAGGGATGGTCAAAGGATGAAACATGTCGATGCGCTTAGCCGCTGTCATAATATTTTAATTGTTGAGTCAGATTCCTTTGAACATGCCCTTGCAGCATCACAACAAAAAGATTCAGTCATAAGAAATATTGTGAAAATGTTGGAAGTAAGAGAAAGTCCTGCCTATGAGCTAATTAATGGTTTAGTTTATCGTAAAATTGCCAAAAAAGTTTATTTTTATGTTCCATCTCAAATGGAGAGAAGTGTTATACAAACACATCATCACGCATTATGCCATCTAGGAGTTGAAAAGTGTTATAATTTTCTGCGAAAAACATATTGGTTTCCTGGCATGAAAATCAAAATAAAAAATTATATTAGCAACTGCCTAAAATGCGTACACTTCTCTCCACCATACGGTAAAAAAGAAGCAATTTTACACAGCATTCCAAAAGGCTATAAACTTTTTGACACCATTCATGTCGACCATTATGGACCATTACCGAGTTCTGTGCGTAATTCCAAGAAACATATTTTTCTTATTGTCGATGCTTTTTCCAAATACACTAAGCTGTTCGCGGTTAAAACTACAAGCTCCAAGGAAGTTATTCAGTGCATAGAAATATATTTTTCTACCTACAGTAGACCAAACCGTTTGATTTCGGATAGGGGTAGCTAGCTGCGTTACTTCCGAAGAGTTTGCTCTGTTTTGTGAAGAACATTGCATTAAGTATATAAAGATCGCCACAAGTTCACCCCAATCAAATGGCCAGGTTGTACGTGTCAACCGGTGTCTTACTCCAATGTTAGCCAAGGAGAGTGAGGTGGAACCTGGTGACTGGACAAAATTTTTAGCTAAAGTAGAATTTGCGCTTAATAATACGGTTAATAAGAGTACTGGTTTTTGTCCGAGTCATTTGCTTTTTGGTGTTGAGCAAAAGGGGATTGTAAACGATAAAATTAGAGAATATTTAGATTCAAATATATTAACTAATGAACCGCGAGATTTACAATCGTTGAGGGAACAAGCAAGTAAGAAAACTGTTCGGAGTCAAGAATCAAATAAAATGTATTATGATAAGCATCATAAGATGCCTCATATCTACAATGTGCGAGATTTTGTTATGGTCAAAAATGTAGTGACTACCCCCGGATTGAACAAAAAACTTCTTGCTAAGTTCAAAGGCCCTTTTGAGGTAGTAAAAAGGTTACAGAATGATCGTTATTTAATTAAGGATCTGGAAAACTTGCAGATCTCTAGAATTCCCTATGAAGGAGTTGCATGTCCAGAAAACATGAAGCCTTACGTGTCAACTTAAATCAATATTATAAACTACTAATATATCAATGCTTAATCTCATTTATAATTTCTGTTTTTGTTCTATTACAAGATTATTTAAATTCATAATTAAAAACAAAAATCTATTTATGTTCTATTAAAAGATTATTTAATTTTTGTTTAATTAAAAAAAAAAAAAAAATCATGTGTTTGAAAATTTATTTCAAATTTCGTTTTATGTATAACGTTTCATAAATATTTATTATGCACTGCTATTTTTTTGACCGCCACTGTAACTCTAACGGCCATATTATTCACTAGTTAAAAAAAATACATCTAGATGTAAAGAATGTCAAAAATAAGGGAAACCGACGAAGTTATGAATACCAGAGTTATGCGCGTCAAAGTTATGCAAAACCGGAGTTATGAAGACAAAAGTTATGAAAAACTGAAGTTGGTTAGTTGTTAGTAAAAGTTTGTAAATGGAGATCGTCGGTCGGTCGTCGCGTATTAAAAGTGGAAAAAGATAGTCAGACAATACCTACTCCCGCTTCAATTTTGCGAGGGTTATAGGAAGGGAAGCAATTTGTTGTATATTCCAGAAATTAAACAACTTTATAAACTTAAATGTAATGCATGATTGTGCAAGCGGTTTATTTGCTACCTTAAAAATTGCAGTGCAAGAATAACAATTGACTTCAATAATAAAAACTTTACTCGCATCCCAAAAATAAGTAGAGTGCCATGAAAATAAATAAAATAAAATAATATTCGGTCTTCATAACTCCGGTTTTGCATAACTTTGACGCGCATAACTCTGGTATTCATAACTTCGTCGGTTTCCCTTATTTTTGACATTCTTTACATCTAGATGTATTTTTCTTAACTAGTGAATAATATGGCCGTTAGAGTTACAGTGGCGGTCAAAAAAATAGCAGTGCATTGAAAAATATTTCAAATAAAATATAAAACATAAAAAGAGTTTCGATGTTGGATTTATTTTTTAGTAAAACTATTTTAGATACATTCAAGATAAATTTTTAGTATGAATGAAATTTAATTTATTGCTAATAGCTAAGCAATAATCCAAAAACAAAATAAACCTAAAAATTAAGGGGTCAAAATAATAGCAGTGATTTTCTTTTTATAGTAAATTTAAATAAAACAAAGGCACAAAAAGTTCAAATAAACAGTATTTTACTTGGCAAAAGCTAGCATTTGCTCCCTTGACCTTTAATACAAATTTGGTAAATTGATATGCAAATAAAAAAAATTTTTAAACATAAAATTCGTTCTTCAAATGAAAAAAACAACTCTTTAAATGAAATCGAACTCAAAAAAAGTATGCCGTTTAATTTCTTTTATAAAGATTTACAAAAAAAAAAACTTTCAAAATCGCTTGAGCCGGTTTTTACCGACTTCCAAAAAGGAGGAGGTATTCAATTCGTCTGTAATTTTTTTTTTATGTTTGTTACCGCATAACTTTGGACAGAGTGAATCAATTTTGATAATTCTTTTTGTATTGGAAAGCTAGTGGCTGCAATGTGGTGCCAATTCAATTTCGTTCAGTTTAAGCCATAGGAACTATTAGAAAACCCATAAAACCCCGTTTTGAATCATGGAAGTTGGTTTTGTTTTTTTGATAAAAATGATTTATTATTTAAAAACTAATTTTTTATGCCTAAATAATTTTTTGTAATTCTTTTATTAAATAAAGTTGGTAGACCATTTAGAAGAAACTTTTAATCAACCCCTAAAACCGAAATTTCAAAAAATTCAATATTCCGTTTTCGAAAATTCGATTTTTCGAAAAACAAAATTTTCAAATTTTTTTCAAGAATCCAAAAGTTATTTTTTTTTTTTAATTTGAATTTTGATTTTTATGAAAGTTATAAAAGAGGTGTTGTTTAAAAAAATTTCGTCAAAATTAAGCAATCAGATTTTAAAATGGTTCTGTTCTGGGAGGTACCGTTAATAACAATAAATAATACTTGAATTTTTTTTTATCAAAATCGTAGGAGCGGTTTTTGAGAAAATTAAACTTGGTGTATGATTGGTATTGTAAATATTCCAGCTTCGTGTGACGTTGAAAACGCAGTGTCATATTTTTATAACATTTTAAATAGTTGTATAGCGGAGATAATTCCCTTGAAAAGATCCAAATACACAAGCAAATGCCATCCATGGTATACCAAAGAACTTAAAATTCTCCGAAACAAAAGAAATAGAGCATGGAAAAATTATTTGAAAAATATGTCCCCCGAAAATCATTATTTATACATCTCTCTTTTTGATGAGTTTAAGACTCTCTCCAATAATGTTTATGCAGAATATCTCGAGTCAATGGAGATTTCTATCAAACAAGACCCTAAAAGTTTTTGGAAATTCGTCAATTCAAAAAAGAAGTCTCACGGCTATCCTGTCAATAATTATAACAATAATTAATAATAATAATTAATAATTAATTATTACAATAATATCTTAAAAAGTACTATTGAGATCTCTGACGCGTTTGCAAATAACTTTAGTCAATCTTTTATTGATACCCCCATCGATATAGAATTAAATTACTTCCATTATGTACGTGATTATCCCCAGGTTACATTTAACAGTATTCCAGTTGAGCTCGATAAGATCTCACACTGTCTTTCACTTCTTCATGATGATTGTTCTCTGAGACCTGATGGAATCCCTCCGATAGTTTTGAAAAACTGTAGATCCGTTTTAGCTCTCCCTCTTCAACACATTTTCGCATTATCTCTTAAATCGGGTTAATACAGTCAAATAAGGAGAAAAAAGGGGTAAATCTCGGAATGAATGTTAGTAGAAATTTTTTTTGCTCAATATCTTCCTTTTGCCATTCTATAACATATCTCAAAAGTCTAGAAAAATCTCATGTCCGCTTGTCGCGATTTCAAGTTCAAATCGCGAAATGGAGATTTTCAAAATTAGCAAAAATAGGCTATGGTATTATATACACATATGATACATGATTTCAAGGTATTTTTTAATGCTGATTCCAAAAAATCTTAAATCAAGACAATCTGACGTCTCTGGAAAAAGTTATACCTGTTTTTCATCTGTCAACTCATATTATTATAACAGTTGCAAACTTACTGCCGAAAAACCCTTAAAAGTTATGGTAGATGAACCAAATTTTGCATGAAGATTTTAGAATCCACCATTATTAAAAATCAAAACAATCCATTACAAAAAATATATACATCTACGAAATAATGGTATTTTTTGATGGAGGGGCAAATTTTAGGATATGCACTAAAGAAGATTCTTGTTCATCTTAGGAATAAGTGCTAATAGGCTAATTTTTTGTTTCTATGTTTGTTTGGATATTCTATAACTTATGTCAAAAATCTAAAAAGATCTCATGTCCGCAAGTCCTAATTTTCCTGGCTTGAAGATAAGAAGCAGATTTTAAAAAATTGAAAAACTACACTTCAGATATTTGTGTCAGATCAACATGAATAAGGTGCATTACTTTTCAGGGATGATCAGGTTGACTTATTGTGAGTTTTTTTGGGATAAGTGTTAAAAAATACCTTTAAATCATGTCGCTTATGTTGGTATACATATACAAATTTAAACTTTTCTTGCTAATTTTTTTAAGTCTGCACCTAACTTAGTTTAACCTCCAAAATTAGGACTTGCGGACATGAGATTTTTTTAGATTTTTGAGGGTAGTTAAAGAATATCTAAACAAAGGTTAAAATGAAAAAATTAGCCTATTACCACTTATTCCTAAGATGAACAAGAATCTTCTTTAGTGCATATCCTAAAATTTGCCCCTCCATCAAAAAATAATATTATTTCGTAGGTATATATATTTTTGTAATGGATTGTTTTGATTTTTAATAATGATGGATTCTAAAATCTTCATGCAAAATTTGGTTCATCTACCATAACTTTTAAGGGTTTTTCGGCAGTAAGTTTGCAACTGTTATAATAATATGAGTTGACAGATGAAAAACAGGTATAACTTTTTCCAGAGACGTCAGATTGTCTTGATTTTAGATTTTTTGGAATCAGCATTAAAAAATACCTTGAAATCATGTATCATATGTGTATATAATACCATAGCCTATTTTTGCTAATTTTGAAAATCTCCATTTCGCGAGTTGACCTTGAAATCGCGACAAGCGGACATGAGATTTTTCTAGACTTTTGAGATATGTTATAGAATGGCAAAAGGAAGATATTGAGCAAAAAAAATTTCTACTAACATTCATTCCGAGGTTAAACCCTTATTTGACTGGATTAGGTATATTTCCAAACACATGGAAAAGCGCATATATAACTCCTGTTTTTAAAAAGGGTGATAAAGCCCATATAACTAACTAACTATAGGCCAATATCTAAACTTTTATGTATTCCAAAGCTTTTTGAGCAAGTTATTTGTGATAGTTTAACGTTTTACTGTAGAAATATTATTTGTAATCAACAACATGGTTTCATGCAAAAGATCAACGGTTACGAATCTACTTTCATTTTTGGAAAATTGCTCCTTCGCTTTAGAAAGTGGACAGGAAGTCGACTGCATTTATACAGACTATTCTAAGGCTTTTGATCAACTTTCTCATGACATCATAAAGTTTAAATTAAAAATGTTTGGTTTCCCTATAAGTTTTATCACTTGGATTTCTTCTTACCTTAAAAATAGGTCATATCAGGTGAAATTCAGAGGGACCTTCTCAAAATCCTTCATTGCCAAATCGGGCGTCCCGCAAGGTAGTTTTGCCTTAAAAGGCTTACCATGGACGGACCCTTTTAACCTTCCTTCCTATGAGCATCGAATCAACCTACTGCAGATCCAAACCTTGTCTCAAAGGAGAGTTAATAACCACCTTGTATTTATTCATCAACTTATAACGGGTGTAATTGATGGCCCTGATCTGCTTAATTCTATTAATTTTAACTACCGGAGAGGTGCTTATAACTTTCGTAGCTTAGATTTAATAAAATTACCTTAACACCGTACTAATTATGGTATGCATGTGCCCTTAACTCGCATGTGTAAGCTTGTAAATTTGAATACTAATCTGTTTGATTTTAATATTAATAAAACTAGTCTGAAAAAAATACTAAAAACCAGTGTACCACGCTCATAAACTTTTTTTTGTATTTATGTTTAATGTTTACTGATTCTATTCTCATTTAATTAGACTAGGGTCGATAATTTTTGAAACCAAAAAAAATCATAGTAGAATGAAACCCATTGGATGAAAATTAAAGGAAAAATAAATTACGGGGGAGCCGAGTTCGGGAAGTGAGTGGGTCGAGTTTTTAATGGTAAAAAATGGTATATCTCGATTTCCGGCAAAACTACAAATCCTATAGAAAAAAGTTGTATGGCAAAATTGTAGGTAATAAAAAGATCTATACAACTTTTATATCAACATTTTTTTCACATAACCTCAAAATTTATGTGAAAAATTCAAAAAACCGAGTTTTTGGTTTTTATTTTTATCTTTTTTTTTTCTCGAAAAAAAAACGTAAGATTTAATGTAACATTGATAAATCTTACGTTTTTGAGTAATTAAAGTGTAAATTTGAATAAATAGGCCAACATTGTAAACAATGATAAACAAATTTTTTCGAATTCAAGCTTTTTTCATTTTTTGAATTTTACGAGTTCTATAGTATACTAATGTAAATTTTTTTTACACAATCAGAAAATAGACATTTTAACGAACGAAATGCCCACCGACTTTTTGAAAAAAAGCTGATATTTTGACACGTGAATTTTCGATTGAAAATTAGGCTGTTATTTTGGTATTAAGTAATTTTTGTTTTTGAAAAAGATAAAAATAAAAAGCCAAAAACTCGTTTTTTTTAATTTTTCACATAAATTTTGAGGTTATGTGAAAAAAATTGTTGATTCATAAGTTGTAGATCTTTTTATTACCTACAACTTTGCCATACAACTTTTTTCTATAGGATTTGTAGTTTTGCCGGAAATCGAGATATACCATTTTTTACCATTAAAAACTCAACCCACCCACTTCCCGAACTTGATTCGCCCGTAATTTATTTTTCCTTTCATTTTTATCATATTCACCTCCTTTTCCAATGGGTTTCATCCTACTATGATTTTTTTGTCCTTTTTTATTTTTTTGAAGGCATCGGCACTGGTCTAAATGTCTTTATACCTAATTTTTTGTATGAATATTGAATTATTTTTTTCTCAACACTCTTGGCTATTAAAACATTTTTGTTTTAAAATTTTGACACTTTCTGAAAATTAAACATGAAATATTAAATTTATTTTTTTGTTTTAGATTTTTTTTATTTTGCATAGATATAATAAATGCTTGTACTAAGCAGTCCCAATCTTTGACCTTCCTTTGATATTCGTATCACCATTCTCTTTACTTATTTAGTTCTTTTTAATTTGTGTTTACCTTCAAAAAACACTAAAAAGTGCCGATATGATAATCATCCGCAAATGATTTCGTACTCGGTGAAAATGGACCCCAGCGCGTGCGGTATCTGGGGGGGAAAGAGGCGTGGGATATTTAAAAAAAAGACAGGTATCTACCGTTATTTTTGGTCCAAAAAAATTAATTCCCAAAACATCTCTGTACAGGATCCAACAACTGCTACATACTCGTACTAAGTTTGAAGTAGATCGGCCCATCCGTTTAGGCTGTAGCTCCTTATACGGACCGACACAGACTGACAGACAAGTAAAAATCGTTTAGGGGTGGGGTCTATGTCCCTCATTTTAGGCGGAGGAGCAATTTTAAACTCTAGGTGAGATTGTGCAAAATGTGGTTTTTGACTCGTGTCTTCATACTCTTTCGACTCCTGAAGTCAAAATGCATTTATGAATTTTATCCCAGGCGCCATATAATAAAGTTTAACTTTTCATACAACTGGCATATCCAATAGGGAGATATTTAAACGCAAACATTAACTTAAATTTCTTATCAGATATAATTTTCACTTCTGCGAAGGCAGACATAAAAAAATCATGAGCTACATACTAGTTTTTCTGAATGCAGATTTTATATTTCTTTGACTATACATGTAATTCATTGTTTTTCTTATTACCTAAATAAATTTTATAATTCAATTTTAAAGTTCAAGTGACCTCAACTCCAAATTTATAAAGCGTTTCGCCCAGGTACGACAGTGGGCTCATCAGTTAGATCTGTCGTACCCTTACTAAGACGCCTTATTTTGGTCGATGTTAAATTTTATAATGTCAGTGAAAGATTATTAGGGGGCTTTCAATGACAGTAAGAGTTTATGCAGTGATATTTAAATATGTTGCTATAGAATCCACCACTTCGCATTGCAGCAACAAACTATGATAGTTCTCTGGATAGTTCTGACGAATCTTCTTTCAATGTTAAAATATAATATATTCGTACAACCTACTCGTATGTCACAACACAAATACACCTACACACTTTAAACAACAAGTCCAACGATGCTTTATCTTTGCTCATACTATTTCTTTAGGATTTAGGTAATTGGATTTATTGGGCAATGCTCTTGTTGAGAGGAGGATGCAAGATGGATAAAGTGTGGGTCCCAATGGGACATGGAAAACACGTCATTGCAATCAGGCATAAGCTACAAGTCAGGAACCAGTCTACAGGACAAAGGAGAATAAATTGGAATTTATGTCAGAATTAGAATGTTTGCATACAAATTTTGAGAAGGAAAATGTAAATCTTCCGAAATTGCTGGGTACCTACATAGAAAAAGGACCCTCCACATCAAATGATAATCAAACATCTATTCAAAGGATATGCAAATGACAATTCTTGGAATAAAATATCCCAAATTGTACTGAGGAAATTACGAAAATCCATTTAAATAACGACACGTGTTCTTGAGAATTAATAGAAATATGTTCTAAATTGTTAATCATAATGTCAGGAAATTTAATTGGTACCTACTTAATGTGCATTGCATATGCAATTTTTGTTAAATAATTAAATTTGCAGACCGTTTTCGATCTGCAGGTAAAAATCTTCAAAAAAAATGTTATTTATTTATATAGGGACAAAGGTAGGTAATACAGGGTAATTTGCATAAGGTGAAGGTGTAACAAAAACCTAGGGCGTGTAGGTTGCACTCAGGAAAGACAAAAATTGTACGGGAGGGGGGTTTATTTCCCTCTTTCGAGTCCTGAGTCAAAATACATTTTGAAATTTTTTCCCAGCAAAAGCCTTACTTTCCCGTACTTAAAACTAAAAAAAAACTATTTCTTCACTGCTCACCAATGAGAGGAAAATATTTCAGAAACCCGACAACGAAGGTGTAACATAAACCTGGGGCGTGTAGGTTGCACTCAGACAAGAAAATAATCGTACGGGAGGGGGGGTTTATTTCCCTCTTTCGAGTCCTGAGTCAAAATACAAATTTTTTCCCAGCAAAAGTCTAACTTTCCCGTAATAAAAGCGTAAAAACTATTTCTTCACTGCTCACCAATGAGAGGAAAATATTTCAGAAACCTGACAAGGACTTATGTTCATAATTGCGTTTCATTTGTCCATTGTCCCTGCCACAATGACACTTTCATTTGCCGGACTCAGTACTCTAGAAGCCAAGTAGGGTCAGAGAATTCTCTCGTTTGGTTGTGTACTGTAACTTTGTAACACCAACGCTAAAGAGCGCGTAAGTAAAGCGCAAAACAAACTCATTTCCGTTTCAACGAAAAAATAGCAAGAACATCGCTGCCATTAATTTCGTTATGTTAATTATTTATTATATCCTTTTGTCTGTCATTTCATCCTGCTTTTGAGCGATTTCTTCCAAAATACTGCAACTATCTCTGCCGGAGATAGCTATTTTTAGTCAGTATTTCGCATCCCAGTCAAACGAAAACTAGTCAAGTCAACATATCCTAAAAGCTATAACCTATACATATACAATACAACTAACTCTATTTGTTAACTCGGGCCGGGTCTTCGCCTCTTCGGTGAAAAGGATGGAAGAGATGGAATACAGATGGCAATAGTGAGCGCGTAGTTTGGGCTTTCTTCCATAGCCGTATTTAGGGAGGGGGGGTATGGGGTTTAACCCCCCCCCCCCGAAATTTTTTTTTAGAAAATCAAAAGATATATATTATAAACAAATATAAGTCTAATATGTGCAGCACTAAATGGTTTGTTTTTGTATTCTAGTGATTTGATTACCTATCTGAAAATCTCCCTTAAAGTCTCTACCAATTTTGTATCGTTAAAGAAGTCGATAAAGTTTTATAATGGAAAACAAATTTTTTTTGGACCATTACAAATTTTGGTTAGGGATTTTTCAAAAAACGAGTTTTTGTCTCTTTGACAAAAGCATTAAGCACCATGCTAACATCTTAAAATGCTCTTTAAAGAACCCTTTAAATACCACAAGTATTTATGCAAGGTTTTTGGTGCCCAGACTAAACTATACTTTTTCAAAGGGTTTCGGTGTGCCGAACTCGAATCCAAAGGCAGACATTAGTGTCCGACCGAAGGTCGATTTTCATCTGAAGCCAAAGCGTAAGCCGAATTATTAGGCTGAAAGAAAATGTTCGGCCGAAGCCGAAGCCTAAGGTCGAAAAAAAGTCAAGAATTCTCCTCCAAAATTCAAAATTTGAAATTTTGTTCGGCGGCTACTATGATGGCACACATTTGTTTTGAAATTTTTGAATACCTACCGAAGAAAAAATTGCAATCTTTTCTTAGATATTCAAAAATTTCAAAAATCGAAATTTTTTCCAGTGCCTTGTACGATGCTCGATATAATAAACGGTCGGACACTAACAGACATATTCGACCCAGCGATGCCAACTGAGGCATAATTATGCCTTTTAGGCATAATTTTATTAGCTAAGGCATTTTTTGCCAAAAAGGCATAATTTTTTCCTTTCTACTCTTGATTTATATTTTAAAACTTTTTTATATTTTCTTAAATATTTTGATAAAAAGACTAAAAACTTATATTTTCTATATCTTTTAAATAAAGGTTGTTCGAAATTTTATATACAGAATTTGTTTTTACCATCTCTTGGTAGTGTTTAATTTTTCGAAGAATTTTGTTCACACTAATCACTTTTACTAGAAAAGAATCTAATTTTGTTGCTGTAAAAAGGTCTAAAACGCTTGCAAATAGGCTAATATTTTTTATTGGTGAAAAAAATTGGCCGCTGATTTCTTCCAATTATATGAAGCAACGTCTTGAAATATTCCGTTCAAAGAAAAAAAGTTTCCGTTACGTGACAAATAAGTTGCCTTTTCAATCTTCAGTTAGACTATCAGAAGAATAAATTTCAATATAAAAAATTTTATTCCTAGGAATAATCTCTATCTGAGGTTTATCTGACTATTGAAAAATTGGCCCTTAATGTATAAATTGATTAAATAAACATTTCGTTTTGTGTGCTTGTGTACTTTTTGTATATAATTTTTAAGCATGAACTAAGAAATTTAAATTGAGGCATAATTTATTTGAAAAGGCATAATTTTTTTCAAGTGAGGCATAATTTTGACTGAACGGGTTGGCAACGCTGATTCGACCACATATCGTTTTTGAAATATTACCGTTAAATCTATTTAAATCTTTCCGACATCTTTTCTACTGTCCGAGATATCTTCAGTTGCTTGTTACCCACTTTTGTTCTATGTTAAGCTTAAATCCAGTATATAAGCGAAAATTAATGTATCCATTTATTCAGTATTATAGTACCTATGTACAACATTTAATAACGAAGAAAAATAACAAAAATAATAAAAAATTATTAAAATTATTTTAATTTTAAGTAGGCGAAACGCTTTATAAATTTGGAATTGAGGTCACTTGAACTTTAAAATTGTATGTACCTACAACATTTCGTTATTTTTTTGTTTCAAATTATAAAATTGAACAATTTCAGTTTATTGTTAAATTTCAAAGTAAAGTATAATTAGCTTATGCCAAACAACTTGGATTATTTAAAATTTTTGTTTTTAATTTAGAACTCAATTTAATTTAGAACTCAATACATAAAATGTTTTATATATAAAATTGTGCGAAATAGTTTTTTGTATAAAGCCTAAGAATGGTTAAAATTTGTTTCTTCACAAAAATTTTCTTGCTCGCTAACGCTCGCAATTTATATCAACCAACTTATTCGCTCTTTGTACCGATTTAAACTAGACATGCCGCTGAATATTCGCCCATTTTTCAATTCGTTTACGGTAAGCAGAACTATTTTAAACTTTTAACTACGAATACTTGAAAAGGATATTGACAAGTTTTTCGCTTCGACACAGTTCTAATGACCATTTGCTGTAGCACTATTAAGAATCGACTGCAGTTACATATACAGTAAAACCCGGATAAGTACCTCACCTTAAATCCCCCATTAAGATAGGCACTAAAGCGGGTAAGGTACTTACAAGAACCCGCTTAAGTGCTCATAGGCACTTATCTCTATATTTATTTAATAATAAAAAAAACATGTTTGATTACTAAAAACATAATCTTCACAAAACAAAATTTCTTTGAAAGTTTAAAATAGCTAACTAGTAAATTTCTACCTTTAGTAGAATTTTTGAATTTTAGAGCGGTTTAGGAAACAAAATTTTTCTTACAGTTCAAACTTGTTTCAAATGTGTACTTAAAAGAATTTTTTGCAAGTAAATTCAATTCTAAGTATTTCAAAAGCCAGGCAATTAAGCGGGGAAGGCAGTTAAGCGAAAGGTACTTAAAAGATGAATTTTCTATGAAAAAATCCTTAAAATTTTGGTTCTAAAAAAACAAAGGTACTAATGCGGGTTAGGCACTTAAGCGAGAGGCACTTATCCGGGTTTTACTGTAGTTGATACAAAGTATTGTGATTCTTAAACAAATTTTTTTTGGTCTGAACTAACCTTAGAGGATATAATATATGGAGTGCTTGTGCTGTTAGTTCCGTGAAGCTTTTATAGAGGTCTCTAGTTTCTTTAAGTTTTTCGATGAATGCCTCCCCCCCCCGAAATGAAATCCTAGCTACGGCTATGCTTTCTTCTGCCGTTTTTAGCCTTCTTCCATTACAATAATGAATTTATGATACCGAACGAAATATCACTTCTTCCAGTCTAGTTGGCATTTTAATTTAAGTTTCGTTTGTATTCACACTTTCTAGTTTGAAATACAGCAACAAAAATACCATAATACCAAAGGTCCTACCATATTCCATGCTGTTGCGGCATATCCTTTCATCAGAAGCGTCGTGGTGGTGTATGTATTATATGTATGAACGTTTTGTCTTTTCGATGTCTTCAACGAAAATAAAAACAAAACAGTAACTTTTCATTCAAATGGCTTTCGTAAAAGTTCGCATTTGGGTTTTGTGCAGAAAATTGCGAAATGAAATTTTTTGTCTGTGCGAAGAAGCAGGACGTGTGTTTATATCAAGCCATAGTTTGGAGTTTTATTAAGTAAGAACTGAGAAGTGGAAAACAAATTTCCTAGAAAATTTTCTGGAAAAAAAGCTTTTTTTAGCCTCAAATAATAGATAAGGATCAGGAATAAGTCATGCATTATGAATAAATTTCCTTTTTAATAATATGAGGGAGTTTTGTTTAGATGGATATTATTTTTTGAAACCAAAACAAAATTGTAAAATCAATCTTCGGTCCGAAAACAAATGTTTTATAAGGTCTGTTTAATGAATCTGATCCGCACAGAAAATAACAGAAAATATCCGACGCGCAAGTTTTTCTGTTTATGAAAAAAAACTCGCCCCAACTTGTTCTACAATCCGTCATTTTATGTTTCATGAAGTTGTTCAGTACAGAAAAGGATAGAGCAAGTGAGTGAAAAGTGTCAATTGGTCAGCTGTTTTTTTGATTCTGAAAAAATAAGAGAAAATAAAATTTAAAAAAATGAATATCTTTATTTAGTTTTTGATTAATAATAATAAAAAATTACGGGAATATTAATCATCATTTAAATCATTTATTTTAGTACAAAATCATTTCAAGAAATGACTTTTGAATTTAAAATCTTGCAACTGATATAGAAAACTGACAATCATGTTAAATACGAAGTTGAACTTTTCTGTTCTTTCTTGTTCTGATAGTATTTACAAACTTGTGCTGCTCTGATCTATTCTGTCCTAAATTTTTTACTTGCGATATAGGTACTATAGGGCAAGTTTAGGATTCGTAAAAAAAATCGAACTCGAGATAACAATTTTACATGACATTACGATGATGGAGAATGCCAAAAAAGTGGGTCCGGCAATTCTGTCTGTCTGTGTGTCTGTCTCTATCTGGAGCTCCAGCCTAAACGAGTGAAGTGATTTTCTTCAAACTTGGTAGTTAGCAGTTTTTGGTGATTCCCTAGAGGGGAAATCAAATTTTTTTTTATGACCAAAACTAACGGTACTTGCCATATAACGGAAATAGAAAAGTTAATTTTTTTCAAAAACGGCTCTAACGATTTTGATTTAAATTTTTTGTATCGTTATTAATGGTACCTGTCATAGAACGGTTTTTTTCGTTTCTGAATATCTCGTACAACATTAACCCGATTTAAATGAAATTTTTTATACAAACGAGTGTAAGTAAAGATAATATTGGGAATTTAGAAAATTTTCAAAAAACGCATTTTTGGATTTTTAAAAAATATTTCAAAAATTTTTTTTTGAAAAATCAAGTTTTTGAAAACGGATCAATGAAAAATTTTGAAATTTAGTTTTTATGTGTAAATTAATTATTTCTTCAAAATGGCATACCAACTTTTTTTTTGAAAAATGTTAAAAAAAATTTTATACATAAAAAATTATTTTTTTAAAAAACGGCTCCAACAATTTTCGAAAATTTTTTTCTAAAAATACCTTTTTATACAAGAAATAAAATGGCATATTTGTTTTTTTTTTTAAGATAATTTAAAATGGAGTTTAATTAATTATAAAAACAGATTTAATTTTTTTATACTACTTATGAAATTTCTTCAAAATATCAAATTTTAAATTTCTTGAATAAAAAGCTTTAACATTATAGTTACTTTAAGCATAAGTGCAAGTACGTGCGACCCCAGTCGTGCAATTTATTTCATTAAACAGACCCGTTTATTAAATGGCATTGATTCACTAAAAATTCAAGGCACTTTGAACCATTTATTTTATATTGACACGTTTGCTATTTTTTGGCTGAGGGGTTGAATTTCTAAAATATATGATTGTTGTGGGATTGAATTGTATGACTGATTTTTAATATTGATAAAAAAACAAATAATTTCTGTAAAGCTTTTTTTTTGCAACTGGATTTCGTATTGTGACTTTTTTTTTTATTTCAAAAAAAATAACTCAATAAAAGAAAAACAGAGTCATCAGTCATTGCCTTAGGGTAGAGATAATCATGCCTATTACGGAAGACGCAGTGACTCAGTGCCCAGGAATCGACTCGATCCGCAACCGAATCAAATTGCAATCTGTGAACTCCCCGGGATGAACTGACTATCGATCCACGAAAACACAATAAACTGCTTACCGACATATCGTCGCCCTAGTATTGGAGTGCCGTATACGCCAAATTTCATTTTTTGAACAAGGTATGTAGTCTTATGTTTTTGAAGTTGCTCTTTTCAAATCTGCTATCCGTTTTTTTCTATCTTTTTTCGTTGCTGAGATATTCACTATTGTTTTGACAAAAACAAGAAATTTTGGCATTTACGTCAAATTATTCATGCAATGGGCAGGTTCAGAAACGTTAGGCACTAAATATTTAGAGAATTTCTCGGTCTCTGATTGGTCAGCTGTCAAAAAAAATCTTTCCAATTTAGGTAATTTTATTGGAAAGCTAACTGGAAAGTTAGGCAAGAAAATTTTACCTAAAAATTTAGGAAAGTTTTTTTGTCAACAAGACAGCTGATTGTTTTTAAATAAAGAATTAATTTAGCAGAATTAAATTTATTTGTGTGAAAAACGAGTAAAAAGTGCATTATCGGTTTTAATTAAAATTATTTGTTCATTAAAGTTAAGTGAAACTTGCTGTCTTCCCCATGCGATCGGTAAAATTCTTGAGTAAATTTCGAAATTTGACAATAACATCATATCCAAACTAATTTAGTCAATCCACTCAAATTTCCGTTCAGAAAATGACGTTGCCTAAATATCTAGTCCCTAATATTTCCTGAACGTGCCCAATGTAAGAACATTTTGAGAATTGTTTTGACGTACGTTATGTTTTTTTTTGACGTACGTGTATATAAATTAAAGAAACTTCTGATTTTCATGGCGTATACGGCAAACTCATTTTGGACAAAAATTTAAATATTTTGAAAATTAAACAAATTGCAGATGTCCAATAACATGTATATAAAAGACACTTTTTAATTATATATCATACTAAAATATGAAAAAATTCCAGTGGTTAGTTATTTAGCAATTATCTTCCGAACATTTAAAAACGATTTCCCAAAAATGTAAAAATGGCGTATACGGCACTTCAATACTAGGGCGACGATATGTCATTGTTGATACTTACATAGCCAAAAATCATTCTATCACTTCCGCACTGGCGCGCGGCTTCGGTAATACGAAATCTTGTGATAGTAACTCTCACTCCCGCCGCAGTGCATCTGCGTCTTCGGTAATAGGCATGAATATTATCCAAATTTTGAAGCTCCAGTTGAGAAGAAGTTAAAGAAGCTTCGAAGTAGGACTCGTCTTCTGATGGCAACCAGTCAATGTTAGGAAGGTTGAAATCGCCTAGCAGAAGTATTGTACTATTGAGATCTGCAATTCCAATAACAAAGTCAAGTGCTTAGGAAAGCTCTGAAAAGGTAGAAATCGGACTTTTTTGGGGGATGTAACCCGTTGATAATAGTAGATTTTTTGATACCATAGTTATATTTACACATAATAATTCTTTAGTAAGATCAAAAGGGAATGTAACAAGAGATGTGCAAAAATGATTTTGAACTGCGATAAGAACTCCACCGCCTACAGGATTCTTAAAGTCCACGTGACGATCTTTCCTGAAAACTAAGAACTCTATAGTAATTAAAACTAAAACAGAAATTACCACAGAAAAATTAGTCAATAATACGTATTAATGGGTATTTAAAAGTAACAATACATATACGGGTGTCCGGTAAAAAATGGATGAGCCTGAAATGGCTGATAGCTAAACTTATGACTGTACTAAATCCAAATAGAAAACATTTCTATCGCAACCAGTTTAGAAAATAATACCTTTTTTCGTTCAGTGTATTTTAAATTTCATCAACTTTCATTTTCAGTTACCACAACCACGAAAGAATGAATTTTTTAAATTTCTTTTTTTTATAATTTAATATACCTATATATTTATTTAATATATATATACATAGCCATAGCCCCCCCCCCCGCCGAAATTTTTTTTCAGAAAATCAAAAGATACCTATATTATAAACATATACAAGTCTAATATGTGCAGCACTAAATGATTTGTTTTTGTATTTTAGTGATTTGATTACCTATATGAAAATCTCCCTTTAAATCACTACCAATTTTGCATTGTTGCAGAAGCTGTCGATGAAGTTTGTATAAAGGAAAACAAAAATTGTTTGGTCCATTACAAAGAGTTTTTATCTCTTTGACCATTTCCTTAAGCACTATGTTAACACCTTAAAATGCTCTTTTAAGAACCCTTTAAATACCACAATTACTTATGCAGGGTTTTTGGTGCCGGCACTAAATTATGCTTTTTCAAAGGGTTTCGGTGGCCGAACTCGAATCCAAAGACGGACTTATTCGATCACATCTCGTTTTTGAAATATTACCCTTAAATCTATTTAAATCTTTCAGACATCTTTTCTACTGTCCGAGATATCTTCAGTTGCTTATAACCCACTTTTGTTCTATGTTAACCTTAAATCCAGTATGTAAACGAAAATAAATGTATCGATTTATTCAGAGACTGTAGTTCTTCTCAATATTCTTGTTTTTCGATCCCCTTTAATAAAAAAAATAGTAGGGTGTCGCTGCAATACCTACTCGGTTTTATATAAATAGCATTTTTATATGGTGCGATTATACTTTTGCAAAGCACTGTATTTACAACATTTCGTTATTCTTTTGTTTTGCAAATTATAAAATTAAACAATTTCAGTTTAGTATTAAATTCAAAGTGAAGTATAACACTGGTCAACAAAATTAAACTTCTTTTTTGTTACAGAAACCAGGGTATACTCTTCTATAGGTTTTTTGTGTGCTGAGCTCGAAACCGAAGTCAGACAAATTCGATCACATCACGTTTTTGAGATATTCCCGTTAGAAAATCGAAAATGCCGCTTTTTACCAGTTTTCAGGGTTATTTTTTAGCGTTTACTTATTTTTTTTTTAAATTGATTTTGAACAGTTTCTAAAAGAATTAAGTTTTGTCTCTCTAAATCCGTTTAAATCTTTTAAATATCTATTTTCTTCCTCGAGAAATCATAACTTGAAATCAAACTGTTTGGGGCATCTCATATTTATTTGATTTTAATAGCAAATATCGAAAAGTTCTGTACCAATCGCTTTCAAATTTTGACACAATTCTTTTAGAAACTGTTACAAATTAAATTAAAAAAAAATAAGTAAACGCTAAAAAATAACTTTGAAACCTGGTAAAAGTCGGCATTTTCGATTTTCTAACGGGAATATCTCCAAAACGTGATATAATTTTTCTGACTTCGGATTCGAGCTCAGCCTATAGAAAAGTATACCCTGGTTTCTGTAACAAAAACCTTGTTGACCAGTGTAATTAGCTCATGTGAAACAACTTGGATTATTTAAAATTTTGGTTTTTAAGTATTGCTTATTTCATTTAGAACTCAATAGATAGAATGTACCTGTCAATTTTCTGCTACAAAAATTCAGTGCAAGAAAAAGTCCATTTTTCAATGTTTTATATATTAAATTGTACGAAATAATTTTTTTTATAAAGCCTTAGAATGGTTAAAATTTGTTTCTTAAAAAACATTTTCTTGAAATTTATATCAAATTTATATCAACCAACTTATCACTCTTTGTACCTACAAAACTAGAGATGCCGCTGAATATTCGACTACGAATTCCTCTCCTAAAAAATACTTAAAAAGGATATTGGCAAATTTGTCGCTTCTACACAGTTCAAATGACTATTTCATTTAGCGGGATTTAGAATCGACTGCAGTTACATATAGTTGATACAAAGTATTGTGATTTCTAAAAAAAAATATAGTTCGGTCTGAGCTAACCCCCCCCCCCGAAATGAAATTCTAGCTACGGCTATGTATATATACTATCCGACCCAGCCCTCGAAATTCGAGTGCCAATTACTTTATTACTTGCGATAAAGGTACTATAGGGCAAGTTTAGGATTCGTAAAAAAATCGACCTCGAGATGACAATTTTACATGGCATTACGATGATGGAGAATGCCAAAAAAGTGGATCCGGCAATTCTGTCTGTCTGTCTGTGTGTCTGTCTCTATCTGGAGCTGCAGCCTAAACGAGTGAAGTGATTTTCATCAAACTTGGTAGTTAGCAGTTTTTGGGGATTCCCTAGAGGGGAAATTGAAATTTTTGTTTTATGACCAAAACTAACGGTACCTGCCATATAAAGGAAATAGAAAAGTTAATTTTGTTCAAAAACGGCTCTAACGATTTTGATTAAAATTTTTGTGTGTAGTATTACACATAAGACCCAACTTTTGAAATAAAAAAAATATTTTTTGTACCGTTATTAATGGTACCTGTCATAGAACGGTTTTTTCGTTTCTGAATATCTCGTACAACAATATCCCGATTTCAATGAAAATTTTTATACAAAAGTGTTTAAGTAAAGGTAATATTAAAATTTTGAAAAAATTTCAAAAAACGCATTTTTGGATTTTTAAAAAATATTTCAAAATTTTTTTTTGAAAAATCAATTTTTTGAAAACGGATCGATGAAAAATTTTGAAATTTAGTTTTTATGTGTAAATTAATTATTTCTTCAAAATGGCGTACCAACTTTTTTTTTGAAAAATGTTAGAAATTTTTTATACACAAAAAAATATTTTTTTAAAATACGGCTCCTACGATTTTCGAAAATTTTTTTCTAAAAATACATTTTTATACAAGTAATAAAATGACATACTTGACTTTTTTTTTTAAACATCATTTAAATTTCATTTTATTTTTTTACTTCTTATACTTACTTGTTTTATTTCTTGAAAATATTAAATTTTTCCTAATTTTCTTGAATAAAAAGCTTTAACATTAGAGTTACTTTGAGCATAAGAGCAAGTACGTGCGACCCCAGTCGTGCACTTTATTGTTTATAGTATTTGTTGTTGTTTTCTTGCGATAAACTACACTTTTTACACAGGAATATATAATCATGCCTATTACAGAAGACGCAGTGACTCAGTCCCCGGGAATCTACTCGATCCGCAACCGAATCAAATTTCAATCTGTGAACTCCCCGGGATGAACTGTATTATCGATCCACGAAAACACACTAAACTGCTTACCGACATAGCCAAATGTCATTCTATCACTTCCGCACCGGCGGCTTCGGTAATGAGAAATCTTGTGAAAGTGACTCTCACTCCCGCCGCAGGGCATCTGCGTCTTCGGTAATAGGCATGAATATACCTACTTTTTGATTTATTTTAAACCTGATTTAGATATTGTTGAACTACGTTTTAACTACGCTCAACAACGTAAAAAAAGTATCGAAAAAGAAAATGCAAAGTGTAATCGCATTGTGTTTGCACCTTACATTTCAATTCAATTCAACCTATTTCATGTTCCATTCGTTCAAATTCCATCCGTCAATCATTCAACCTCCACCAACTTCACTCAAATTTATCATTCATTCATTCATTCATTCATTCGTCAGTTGTCAGTTGTCACACTTCATTTTTTTTTCTTTTAGCTTGTAGAAGTTTAATGTCGATTTCCTTTCAATTTTTAGAATCGCCTCAAAAACATCGAATTTTTGGTGTTAAAAAGGAACATGAAAACAGACAGAGTTCTTTTTGTGATTGTGTGTGTGTCCTTTGACAACAATTTTTACACGTACGTCAATCTGAAATCAAAACAACTTCTGCAAAATAAAACCAGATTCCTTTGATCAATAATTTTGTTTATTTTCTTCGGTACCTAATATAAATTCAATTAAATCAAAATCAATAGGAAATTGCAGATATTATTAAGATCTGAGTGAAGATGAAGTAGCAGATTAATTATTTGGCTGTCGTTTTACAGAGAAAAAATATCCTGAAGACAATCACGGGAAGAAAAGTTACAGTAATTTGACTTTTTCACAATAGGTAACTATGCCCATAAACAAAAAATACCAAGACTGGAAACTCGGCGGTCAACTGACGTTTGCCTACAAGCTGCGAGGTGTGGTGAATGTCGTGAACTTATCGTTGTGTTCGTGTCCGATGTGTGGTGAATGTCGTGAATCTATAAATGTGTGCGTGTTAACGTCATTAACCAACGTGGTGGCTTTCACATATATTCACAGACAGCACTGTACACAAAAGGGTTTTGCGGGGAAAGACGTACGAAAGTTTCCAGTCTTGGTATTTTTTGTTTATGGACGCGACTTCGGTTGGTTTTTCTCTTCCACCCTACAAGCTGCAATGAGAGGAAAAACTCCACAGTGCTTATATGTGGTACTTTTCCCGTGCATTTTAAATGGCACCAACACATTCAACTGTGGAGTTGAGCTCAAAACAATTAAAAACAATTTAAGTGCTCAGTAGGAAATAAATTCATAAAAAATAATATAATAAATTCAAAACACGAACCTTTTTTTTTATTTCTGTACATATTTATTGAAAGGTGGGTGTCTGGAGTGAGCTATTTGAGCTATTCAAGTTCATGTACAAACCAAAATCATGTTTAAATTCAAAATTTGTGAGGACATCTACTGGTGAAAGGAAGGTATTAAACGAATTGTACTCATTGTATATATATTTCTATAGTACTATCAATCCATGAAAATACTTTAGCGACATCTTTTGGTAGATCTGCACTTCAATTTTCTGCATAAGGTTCAAACATAAAATAAACTAGCGATCCCAGCGGTGGTGACGCAAAACAGAAAATTCTACTTCATGAGAGTACTATAAGAATATATATACAATGTTGTACTTTTCACACGTATTCACAGATAGGAAAACAAGAGAAAAATAAGAGAGATTATCTGAAATTAAATTTGCGGGTGTTTTAGGTAAGGGGGGTACGAGTCGGCTCTCTAGGTATTCCTTCCTCTATGTACTTATTAAAGATTAAAGATAGGTTCACATTTATTAAAGGTCCGTTCAGGTGTTGATCTTCACAGTATAAAGATCAACAGTAAAAAGGTAATCCGTGGTACTGTGCGGCAGTGAAATTTTAAGCAAAACATACCTTTGAAAGTTAGAATCGACATTTTTTAATCTAACAAATCAATTCTTAAGGCTTTACCACGCCAACTGCGTCGCAAGATAACGTTTTTTTTTTTATGTTAAAGCCATAACTACAATGACCTAAAAAGTGAAAAAGTGGGAAATTTACAAAAGTAATTTTTTTTATTTCTTTCTAGCGCTATTTGTTTTTGTAAAAATTTTTGGAAAAAACTACAAAAATTGTTTTGGAACCAAAAAATAGGCTTTCTGCATAATTATTTTTAATTTTGTGGTCGGAGAAACTGGTACAAAATGAGTTTGAAAATTTTCATTTGCCATTGTAGTTATACATACCTTAAAGTGACCTAAAAATTGAAAAAGTGGGAAATTTACAAAATTATTTTTTTTTATTTCTTTCTAGCAATATTTGTTTTTGGAAAAAAACTACAAACATTTTTTTTGAAACCAAAAAATAAGCTTTTTGCATCATTATTTTTTATTTTGTCGTCGTAAAAACTGTCATAAAATGAGTTTGAAATCTATCACTTTTTGGCTTTTTGCAAAAAGTGGCCGTTGTAGTTATACTTTTAAAGCCTTAAGGGTACGGCCACGTCCTGAGCGGCTGAGCGTCTGAGCGGCTGAGCGTCTGAGAGGCTGAGCGTCAATCCTGACCGGCAAAACTAAATTAGAACGTATGAAAATGTATGGGGGTGGCCACATACACCCTGAGCGGCTGAGCGGCAATCCTGAGCGGTTGAGCGTCAATCCTGAGCGGCTGAGCGACGTCGCTCAGACTCTGTTCTATTTTTTTTGAAATCCTGAGCGGCTGAGCGACGTCGCTCAGACTCTGTTCTATTTTTTTTGAAATCCTGAGCGGCGAACGACATTATATTCTAAATAACCACGAACATTTTAGTAAATGGTGAAAATTATACTCCAGTCAAAGCGTCGGAAAAAAGGGCCTCACCTTGCGCAGAGAGGCACTGTCAGTTTTTATTTCATGGATCGATAGGGGTATATTTAAAAGGCTTAAACCCAATTTCTCACCACCTGATCATTCTTTTTAGCGGAGTTATTCACAAAAATGCATTTTTTGGGATATTTCACTTCTAAGCTAAAATCTTTGCTCCAGATTGTCGTAGACAAAAAAAAATAAACATACATTCTCTTCCTCATAATATTTTCTATCGTTGTATGTAATTTCATTGTATTTGAGTGAGTAAATATAAAATGGCAGCCATTTAAAGTCAAATTCTTGTTGTTAAAAAACACATTTTTGTCATTATTTCGAAAAAAGCTTTTTCATGATTGACATTTTTCTAGTCCTGTTCATGTCCTGCATTTTAAAGAAAAAATGAGCTCTTTATCACAAAAAATGGTCGAGCTATTGATAAATGAACGCATGCAAAACCGGTGCGAAAACACCCAAAAATATCGTTTTTTGGGAATAACTCGACTTCAGAATGTCCTACGGCAAAAAATAAAGCAATGAATTGTTCGTTACAACATTTTCTATCAATTTAGTGCACATTCTTTTTGTTGAAACAAATAAAAAATAAGTAATATTAAGTCAAAGTCGTTTTTTTGTTTAGCAAACTCTTGCCTTATTATTTTGCAAACGGTGCGAGTATTGGCTAAGAAAATAAAATATTATTGTAGTCCTTTAAATCCGACAGGAATCAAACCTGGGACTCGAATCTTTGTCTGTTTAAGAAGCTATAGCCTAAACGGATGGATCAATTCCCTTCAAACTTGGTATGTAGCAGTTTTTGGAGATTGTGCAGATTATTGCATGGAATTAATTTTTTTAGAACCTTATCTAACTATACCTGTGATGCACCAATCCTAGAAAAGTATAATTTTCTCAAAAACTCTTTAAACGATTAAAATAAAAAAAATTAAGTGTGGGTTTTTGGACAAGGCCTATCTTTTAACAAAAAATTATTTTTTCGAAAGTCATTATTAACGGTACCTGTCATAGAACCGTTTCTTTAAACTATGAATTTCTCTCAAACGACTTATTAAATTTTATTAAAATTTTTTATACAAAAGCATTTATATAGCCTTAGTATATATCAAAAATAAAATTTTGAAGAAATGCATTTTTGCATTTTTGAAAAAATGTTGAATTTTTTTTTGGAAAAATTAAATTTTTTCAAAACGGGTCATTAGATTCTTTTGAAATTTTGGTTTTAGGCGTTGATCTATACTAACTACAATATGGCATACCACCTTTATTTTGTTTAGAATAATAAAATAAAACAAAAAAAAGGCACACCCGCGTGCGAGCCGAATACTAAACGAATATTTTGTTTTGAAATTGCCGCTCAGGATCGCCGCTCAGGACGTGGCCACCTCGTCGCTTAGGATTGACGCTCAGCCGCTCAGACGCTCAGGACGTGGCCGTAGCCTAAGGCTTTTGTTTTTGGAAAAAACTACAAAAATTGTTTTTCAAATAAAAAAAAAAAAGCTTTCTGCATCATTATTTTTAATTTTTTGGTCGAAAAAACTGTCACAAAATGAGTTTGAAAATTTTCACTTTTTGATTTTTTGCAAAAAGTGGCCGTTGTAGTTATACCTTTAACTACATCGGCTCAAAATGTGAAAAAGCACAAAAGTGAAAATTTGCAAACGCATTTATGTATGGTTTTTCGGGCTAGAAAATTAAAACAAAAAATGCGGAAAGCATATTTTTTTTTGTATAAAAACAATTTGTTAACTCATGTTACAAAAAAATTACTGTCAAAAACACATTTTTTGACAGTTTTTCTTATCTTTAATTCAAAAATAATGATTAATACAGTAAAATAAGGAGAAAAAAGGGGTAAATCTCGGAATGAATTTTTTTGCTCAATATCTTCCTTTTGCCATTCTATAACATATCTCAAAAGTCTAGAAAAATCTCATGTCCGTTTGTCGCGATTTCAGGGTCAAATCGCAAAATGGAGATTTTCAAAATTAGCAAAAATAGGCTATGGTATTATATACACATATGATACATGATTTCAAGGTATTTTTTAATGCTGATTCCAAAAAATCTAAAATCGGCTGAGCGTCTGAGTGGCTGAGCGTCAATCCTAAGCGACGAGGTGGCCACGTCCTGAGCGGCGATCCTGAGCGGCAATTTCAAAACAAGATATTCGATTAGTATTCGGCTCGCACGCGGGAGTCCCAGGTTCGATTCCTAGAAGGGCCATAAATTATACACCGAACTAAAGCGAATGACTTCTAGACATATTATATTGAAATTTGTTTAATTAAAAATTCGTTATAAAAAAAAACAAAACAAAAACAACTGGAATATCTGTTGGAAAAATTTCCAATCGACTGGAATGAAATGTCATACATGACTGAATGAAATGTCATTCATGACGGAATGAATGAATGAAAGCATTCAGTTAAAATCAAAAAACATTAAGGTGGGTTCACATTGGTGCGTTGTTGTAAGATCGCATGTTAACTACGGTTAACTTTCATTGTCTTAGTTATTTTAGTTTAGGAATAAGATGTTTGTTTTATAACCATGAATTTTTTTGTTAAAATCGAGTTCTATTAAAATCGAGTCTATTGCTAGGGTCCAATCTTTTGTAAACACTTTTGATACCAATGAAATCTATCTTCGTCCTTTTCTCTCTTGAAAGAACATAAGAATTCGACAGTTCCTTTACCATTTTACCAAGTTTTCACTTTTACACGTTTACATTTTTGCATAAAAGGCACTAATATCACTGTGCAAGTTTTTTGAAAAATTTTTTTGAGACAGGAGCGCGATTAACTGTTTCGCCCTATTTCGGACCCGAGAAGTCGATTGGCGTCATTAGTTTTTCGATTTATCGGTACGACTTCGAACAAAATTTTTTTTGAAAGATTTTCAATTATTTTGAGAATTTTCCACTTTTTTTAGTCATTTTTCAACCAAAAACAATATTTATATTGCTAATAACTCTGCTCAAACTTTATTTGCTACCAGTAGGAAGACATTATAAACTATTTTGAACAATTTATTTGAAAATTTAGTGATTTTTTTGAAAAAATTAAAAAAAATCCAAATTTTTTACATTGTTTATCGTTTTTTCGCTGTTTTTGTTCTCTTTTGCACAAATACATTGCATGTTTTCCATTAAAAATTAATTTAACTGTTAATTTAGTGTTGGTTAAACTTTGACAGTCTATCGATAGCATCGATAACAAAAAAATATCGAGTATATCGATACTTCAGAAAACTATCGATAGTTTCAATACTTCCAAATTATTTTACCACAAGGTTACCGATATTATCGATAGTTTTTTCTCAAAACTATCGATACAATCGATAATGGAAACTATCGATATCTACCAAACACTATGTTAATTCGTTGTTTGTATCCAATGTCAAACGAAAACTTAACTTGTAGTTCAAACTGTGTTTAATTAATTTCAAAGCTATCGATAATATCGGTAGCCTTGTGGTACAATAATTTGGAAGTATTGAAACTATCGATAGTTTTGTGAAGTATCGATATACTTGATATTTTTTTGTTATCGATGCTATCGATAGACTGTCGAAGTTTAACCAACACTAAATTAACAGTTAAATTAATTTTTAATGGAAAACATGCAATGTATTTGTGCAAAAGAGAACAAAAACAGCGAAAAAACGATAAAAATGTAAAAAAAATCGTTTTTTTTTAATTTTTTCAAAAAAAATTACTAAATTTTCAAATAAATTGTTCAAAATAGTTTATAATGTCTTTCTTCTGGTAGCAAATAACGTTTGAGCAGAATTATTAGCAATATAAATATTGTTTTTGGTTGAAAAATTACTAAAAAAAGTGAAAAACTCTCAAAATAATTGAAAATCTTTCAAAAAAATTTTTGTTCGAAGTCGTACCGATAAATCGAAAAACTAATGACGCCAATCGATTTCTCGGGTCCGAAATAGGGGGAAACAGTTAGCAACTGTTATAATAATATGGGTTGAAAGATGATTTTAGATTTTTTGGAATCAGCATTAAAAAATACCTTGAAATCATGTATCATATGTGTATATAATACCATAGCCTATTTTTGCTAATTTTGAAAATCTCCATTTCGCGATTTGACCTTGAAATCGCGACAAGCGGACATGAGATTTTTCTAGACTTTTGAGATATGTTATAGAATGGCAAAAGGAAGATATTGAGCAAAAAAGAATTCTACTAACATTCATTCCGAGGTTAAACCCTTATTTGACTGGATTAGATGCAGAAAGCTTATTTTTTGCTTTAATAAACAAAAACAAATAGCGCTAGAAAGAAATTAAAAAAATTTAAATTTCTAAATTTCCCTTTTTTTCACTTTTTAGGTTATTGTAGATAAGGAACAAAAAAGACGTTTTTATTAGTTTTTCCTGAACCTCATAAGAAAAACGCTTTGCCACGCGGCGATAAAATATTAGTGCCTTTTATGCAAAAATGTAAACGTGTAAAAGTGAAAACTTGGTAAAATGGTAAAGGAACTGTCGAATTCTTATGTTCTTTCAAGAGAGAAAAGGACGAAGATAGATTTCATTGGTATCAAAAGTGTTTACAAAAGATTGGACCCTAGCAATAGACTCGATTTTAATAGAACTCGATTTTAACAAAAAAATTCATGGTAATAAAACAAACATCTTATTCCTAAACTAAAATAACTAAGACAATGAAAGTTAACCGTAGTTAACATGCGATCTTACAACAACGCACCAATGTGAACCCACCTTAATGTTTTTTGATTTTAACTGAATGCTTTCATTCATTCATTCCGTCATGAATGACATTTCATTCAGTCATGTATGACATTTCATTCCAGTCGATTGGAAATTTTTCCAACAGATATTCCAGTTGTTTTTGTTTTTTTTTTTTTATAACGAATTTTTAATTAAACAAATTTCAATATAATATGTCTAGAAGTCATTCGCTTTAGTTCGGTGTATAATTTATAGCCCTTCGGGTTTTGTGGGCTCGGTATTTCGTACCACAAAAACCACGTTTTATTATATGTAATGATGATGATTATTATGATATAATACAATAATTCACTTAATACATGAGCATTTAAAAATGTTCATATCTGTTGCACTTTTTCTTTGAAAAAATATTGTAAATTCGTTTTCCGATGCAAAATGTAAATATTTTATGAAAAACTTTAGGGGGAAGTGGTCACCCTTCGTACAGTTTTTACTTATTTTCTTTTAGTTATTTATTTACTCACTCCAGCTTCGAGAAAATGGACTTTATTTGTAATATGTATATTATTACACTTTACAAAAAAATTTGACACTTCTAAGTCAAAGGCTTAAATAGTTATAGCCATTTTACTGGGATTAGATTTTTGTACGAATCCTCCCCACCCGTGGGGTACCTTCGTACAGCACATGGGGTACATTCGTACAGGATATTTAAAACGTTAATTTGACTAACTTTTGATTTGTCAAATGCCAAATATGAGTTTTAAAACATTTAATTACTTATTAATTTATTAATTAATTGAACTTGACTCAGAAAAAAACAAAAACAAAACAAAAACTTAATTTTTCGCGATTCGACGATTCTGAAACAAATTATTATTTACATATATAAAAATACCAACCTTAATTTACTATAGAATGCGAAAAACTTATTATAGAGGTTTAAATTTCATTTCATTAAAACTGTAATTCCGTGTTTTGATTGTTATCTGCTCAAGAAATTTTACTGGCGGGCATACTTATGCGTACGAATGTGCCCCATGTTTGACTGTACGAATGCTCCCCAAGCTGTACATAATGCAGAAAAATCGATTTTTGAAAAAATGTACTGAGATTTTGCAATATTTATAATTAAAACACAAATTTAACACTTTAAACAACAATTCTTCATTACTGTTTAGCCAAAAACATACTTAACTTAAACACAACATGACATCAAATGTACATAATAAAATTACTCAGAGCACTAAAAAACACTAAAAGTCTTGTGGCGACCGAATCCGTTGCACTTAGGATTCAAAATTTATCTAGCAGCTCGGCGCCTACTATGTCTATGCACACTAGTAAGCACGTGTTTGAATACCGTTTAGTTTTTGTTTTAAGCTCACTGTACGAAGGGTGACCGTGTACGAAGGGTGACCACTTCCCCCTAAACACCCGTGGCCTAAAAAAAAATCTATAGGAACGTAGGTGGCCATCTTTTTTAAAAATATGCGCGTCCAAAGGGAATTGCAGAATGGTAAAAGTTTTCATCAAATCTACAACAGTTACTAGGAAGTTATTGGTACCAAAGTGCAAAAAAGCCTATTCATTCAATAAATTATTTTAACTGTTAAGTCATAAGTTTTTCTCATTGCTGCCACAAATGCATGGATTCCATCAGTTTTTTAACCATCCATATTTAACAATAATTCTTCTAATACATAACCATCAACAAAATTTATAATCCTTGAATAGTGGCTATAAAAAAGCAATTAAATTTTTTTTTTTATTGCAAAGCAGAAAAAAAAAATATTTGTTTGCTCAGTTTAAACATGAGCATACAATTGTGCATCGGAAGAACTTGTTCTGAATTTGACTTATACCTAAATGATTTGTTTTAAAGAAATATTGAAATTTTTGGTCCCGTTTAAAAAAGGGTCAAATCATTTTTTTTTAGCCACTATTCAACGGTTATAACATTTTTTTAATGGTTATGTGTTAGAAGAATTGTTGTAAAATATGAGATATGACTGCTTAAAAAAACTGATGGAATCCATGCATTTGTGGCAGAAATGTGAAAAACTTAAGATTATACATTTAAAATAATTTATTAAATTAATACCTAGGCTTTTTTTGCACTTTGGTACCAATAACTTCCTAGTAACTGTTGTAGATTTGATGAAAACTTTTACCATTCTGCAATTCCCTTTGGACGCGCATATTTTTAAAAAAGATGGCCACCTACGTTCCTGTAGATTTTTTTATGCAACGGATGTTTAAAATTTTTCATAAAATATTTTTTTTACATTTTGCATCGAAAAACGAATTTCAATATTTTTTCAAAGAAAAAATGCAACCGATATGAACATTTTTAAATGCTCATGTATTAAGTAAATTATTGTAGAAAATTATAAAAAAAAGAAATTTATAAAATTCATTCATTCGTGGTTGTGGTAACCGAAAATGAAAGTTGATGAAATTTAAAATACATTGAACGAAAGAAAGGTAATGAAACTGGTTGCGATAGAAATTTTTTGTATTTGGATTTAGTACAGTCATAAGTTTAGCAGTCATAAGTTTAGCCATTTCAGGCGTATCCATTTTTTACCGGACACCCTGTATAATTTCACAAAGAAAAAAAATCAGTAATAATTATACATTATTAATTAAAATTACAAGAGCTAATAAAAGCACGACAATATTTATACAGAGAACCAGTGTGGCCACTGAAATAAAGGTAGTTTTCCTATTCTTCAATTTTCTCAAAAACTAAAGGGCATATTAACATATTATGGTTTTCAGTCTTTGATGAGGAATTAACCGAGGCAGTCGAATTGAAATCCACATTCTTGAATAAAAAAATAGTATTCAATGTGTTGTTTTTTAAATTTATTTTTACTAATTGTTGATTGATTGAAACAACTTGATTAAAAAATTAAAAATAAGTGTACAATTCTTGCTTTTGAAGAAGGTATCATAAACAACTGTAAGTGTTGCCGTTGTTTTTTAATAACTTCTTTTTGATTTTAAGTATTTTTTTTTTTTGAAAATATCCTCTCCCGCCTAAACGGGATATGGGACTTAGAACAATCAAGAATACTTGGGTCTCATTTTAAGAAGGCTACTTATACTTACCTGTATTTTTTGTTCGATGTTCCATTATTTTTTTTTTCTAATATTACAGTACCTTGTCATATTATTAGACACGAACGAAGATAATAAAATTTTTTGCTACATGTTGCTGAATTTTTAAAGTTTTTGTCGACATATCTAAAAATTTGTTTTCTCTCATTTACTTATTCTTATCATGAATATACAGATTACTTAAAAAAGTTAAAGAATCCATAAATTTTGGTAATGACGTGCAAAAGGTATAAGCTCCAAAAGAAGTTTTCTATGGAATTCATGACCGGAAAATTTCCGGACAGGTAGAATACTTAAATTTTTGTATCGAGGAATAACATGACATTCTTATCTTTATGGCAAAAGCCCCATCTTGCAGGTTATTAAGTAATGTTTTTAGATTTGGAGCGTAGAAGACCACACGAACAGAGCTAATTCTGTTCATAAACAAAATGCTGGTGGTTTTGCTAAGGTTGTCGATATAATTGTTGATGCTATTGCCGATGATGCTATGGTTGTTGCTGGCGGTTTCAAAGCCGCTGCTGCTGGCGATACTAATGTTGAAAAGAATAAAGATGTATCCTCTGATGTTGAAACCAGAAAACCAAGATCAAATCATTTAATAGGGTGCGATGCTGATGCTACAAATGCTCTTCCATCTGTACCCAGGCTACGTTTTATGCATATCTCTCGACTTAAGAACACAGTCACCGAAGCGGATGTCATAAATTTTGTTGCATCCAAGCTAAACTAGCTTGATATGCTCTAAATTGATTAAAAAGGATGTAGATATTACGAGTCTTCATTTTATCAACTTTAACCCTCTACCGCATACCAACCCATATATGGTTTATCGATTTCATATCGATTTATTTCCGTTATACTGCACCAAATGTCAAAAAGAAAAAACTATTATAAAACTACGTCTATTTTTTTATAATAAATCGGTTTTTGTTATCAGTAAGAGAGTCGTGATTCTGAAATAAACTCATTGTTTCAAGAGCATGTGTGAAGAGCAAATCAGTGAATAAAAGTGTGTACTTTTCAGGTGTTTTTTTTTATAATAAACAAGTTAGATGCATCCAATTAAAAATAAGTTTCGTATGTATTTATTATACTTTTATATGTTTACGAAGTTTGTTTTTTGTTTTTATAATAATTTTTGTCTTTTTTTGGCGTTTTTTACAAAACACCATATATGGGTTATCATGCGTTGGCGACATACATTACTAATTTTTGTGGGATTTTTATTTTATTTGTAAAATGAATTCGAAGACTTTCTTTAGAAAAAATAAGTGTGTAAATGCTATAACTGGTGATGGCTTTCGAAGTGATGATGATCCAGCTTCAGATTCTGGCTCTTTTTAACATCAAACAAGTCATCTCCGAGCACTTATATGCAAATCTTTAAAATCTACAATGTCACGAAAAAGAGGACGACCTTCAACTTTGGCAGGTGATTAAAGCAGACATGGAACAAAACAAAGCTGAGGGAGTTATAGAAGTCACGGAAGTCCATACCCATCTTATCCCGAAACTTCAATTCATTCACAACAACCAAGGGCAAAAGTCGTTGAATTCAGTGCGAACTGAAAACATCGACCATATCCCTGAATGGCAAAAAAAACCTCAATATGTCAAATTTGCGGACTGAATCCGTACACAATGTGTAGAAAATGGAATGTGTTCTTCTGCTACAACGATAAAAGAAAGAGTTTGAATAAATTTCATGAATAAGAAAAGTATATTGTAATAAAAACATACTTTACAAAACTTACCTTGAATGCATACTAAACCATATATGGGTTATTTATTTTTTGCTGGAAATCGCCTTGCTGCATACCAACCCATATATGGTTTATGTTTCTAAAAATGTATACAGGGTGTCCCAAAAGTTAACGTCGAAACGAAAACGGTAGATAGGGTAGGTGGTGACAGTTATCAGAAAAATAATTTAAAAAATCGCAGCCATATATTTTGGGAGTTATGGGCATTTGAAAAAAAGTCGAAAAAATGGTCACCCTGTGACGGTTTTTCATGTGCCGTGACTACAAATCTTAATTTTTCTCATTTTTTTCTTTTGTTACGGAACCTTGAATAACCCTGCTATCAAATGCATTCAACAATTTTAACTCAGCTGCATCAGTTTTAAAAAAAATATTACTTTTTTACCCAACTTAGTACTAAAAAATTTTGCATGACTCTAATTCAATGAGCAGTAGTGTTAAAATAATGCACTACGATGTTTCGGCAAGTTGCCTTAAAAGTTGGTGTGTTCAATTCTCTTTTCGAAATGGTACAACATTGTTGGGAATATTCCATAAATAACCGAGATACATTTTTTTTTCTTAAGAAATCCGACTTTTTTATGAGGTAATTTTTCATATTATTTAAGATTTTGTATTCTTTCAAACGGTTTCGGTGTGCCGAACTCGAATCCAAAGACAGACATATTCGATCACATCTCGTTTTTGAAATATTACCGTTAAATCTATTTAAATCTTTCCGACATCTTTTCTACTGTCCGAGATATCTTCAGTTGCTTGTTACAAACTTTTGTTCTATGTTAAGCTTAAATCCAGTATATAAGCGAAAATAAATGTATAAATTTATTTAGAGAGTGTAGTACCAATGTACAACATTTAATAACGAAGAAAAATAACAAAAATAATAGTGTTTTTTCTCATACTGAGTAGCTACTCACATTTTTCATTTTATTCGCAAGACAATAATAAAAATTACACAAGTAAGTACAGTAGGTGGCCACATGATTATGACCGATGAAAATTTTCACAAATTTTTTACGCTAAAAAATAATTTTATTTTATTTTTTCTGCACAGTAATTATTATTACGGCTTTCTACTATAACGCTAGAGTGTCACGTACTTCCTAAGTAAGAAAAATTAAAGAATAAACAGGCTTGGTAATTTTCCAGGGATGAATTCCACAAATAAAGCTCTTTGGGGGTTCTTAGCGAAATGCTGCAGAAAACCTCATACCAACTTGTGGAAAAGCTTAGAGGTGAGTTGCTGAATCATTACAAGCATGGAACAACAGCTCATTAAGGTTAAAATAGAGTTCCCAAAAGAATACAGTCAGTTTTGCAACAAAAGAAAAACACACGAAATATTGAAAAAATGGTGGTCTCCTCTATCGTCATTATTTTTTTTGACTTTGCTTCTTTAATCAAAAAATTAGTTTTATACAACCGTAGTCGCTTAAGTGCCTTACCCGCATAAGTACCTTTGTTTTCTTAGAACCAAAATTTTAAGCATATTTTCACATAAAATTGATCTTTCGCTAAACTACCTTCCCCGCTTAATTGCCTGGCTTTTCAAATTTTATAATTGAATTTACTTGCAAAAATTCTTTTAAGTACACATTTGAAACAAATTTGAACTGTAAGAAAAACTTCGTTTCCTAAACCGCTTTAAAATTCTAAAATTCTACCATAGGTAGAAATTAGTTAGTTAGCTATTTTAAACATTCAAAGTAGTTTTGTTTTGTGAAGATTATGTTTTTAGTAATCAAACCTGTTTTTTTTATTATTAAATAAATATAGAGATAACTGCCTATGAGCACTTAAGCGGGTTCTTGTAAGTACCTTACCCGCTTTAGTGCCTATCAAAATGGGGCATTTAAGGTGAGGTACTTATCCGGGTTTACTGAAGATAAAATGTACCTATCATTTTTCCAACTTATTCGCCCTTTTTACCAATTTAAACTAGACATGCCGCTGAATATTCGGGGATTTTTTAATTCGTTTGCGGTAAGCAGAGCTATTTTAAACTTTTAACTACGAATACTTAAAAAGGATATTGGCACATATTTCCAATTTTTCGCTTCGACACATTTCTCGTGACCATTTGCTTTGCGGGATTAAGAATCGACTGCAATTACATATAGTTGATACAAAGTATTGTGATTCCTAAAAAAATTTTGTTAAGTCTGAGCTAACCCCTCCCGAAATGAAATCCTAGCTACGGCTATGTTTACTACCAACAAATGCGGAACAAATAGTTTTCATTCACCACAACTTGCCTTTAGTAGATTATAAGTACTAAAATTACAGTTTTTTAATAAAATACAAATTTTGGTATAATAATTTATGTCTTTTTTCTTCTCCATTTGGTATTCGGTATTCGGCCGAATAGTTAAACTATTCGGCCGAATACCGAATACGAGAAAAATAGGCCGAATAGGCCGAATACCGAATAGTGGCCGAATGTTCGCGGCATCTCTACTTTTTTGTTTCTTATATTCCCCCTTTGTCACAATATGTCATATATGATGCTCATATTAAGAATATTTTAGATATTGTTTAAAAAACAGATGAGAATTGTTATTTTGTAATTAACGTTGATTTTAATCTACCAAATTTTAAATGGTTGTACTCGAATGAGGATAAAAAACTGTTTCATTGTAATGTTAATAAAAACTTCGAGTGCAGTGTGATTGATAATATTACAAGTTTAAATATGCACCTAATTAATAATATTTACAACTCGATTGATCGTATTTTGGATCTTATATTTATTGACAATAATCTTGAAGCTCAGATAAATGAAGCAAATTTTAAACTCTTAGATAATAGTGTCCATCAAAAAGCACTTGAATTATGTTCAAAAATATGATTTTAAAATTGCTGATTATGCCTCAATAAATACTTATTTAGAATCAATTGATTGGCAACAACTTTTTCATTGTAATAATTTAGAACTAGCTTATACTTTGTTTCGGAATACTGTAGATTACACTATTTCAAACTTCGTTCCTTTAAAAAAATTTAAAAATTCTAAAAGACCGGTTTGGTTTAATAAAAGCTTAGTAAGATTAAAAAAATTACAAGTTGACACTATCTATACCGATTTTTCAAAGGCATTTGATCGTGTTCAACATAATATTCTAATAAAAAAACTTGAATTGTTTGGATTTCACTCTGTGCTTCTTAAATGGATTCAAAGTTACTTAGTTGGGCGAAAACAATATGTTAAAATTGGTAATGTGTTTTCTAAAGAAATAATGAACTTTTCCGGCGTTCCACAAGGTAGCCATCTTGGACCGCTCCTCTTCATTATTTTTATTAAAGACCTACCGCAATATCTTCTACACAAAAAATGTCTTTTGTATGCTGATGATTTTAAACTCTTCAGCAGCATAAGATGTCTTGAAGATGCCGAAAATGTCCAGAATAATCTAAATAATGTACTTTTTTGCTTTTTTTTAACATTTAGGCTTTATTTTATCAACGGTAAATGTAATGTTGTTACTTATTCAAAAATCTTAAATCCTTTGTATTTTGAATACAACCTTGGTTTTGATTCTTTGCAGAGACTTTATAGTCAGAAAGACCTAGGAGTGATTTTTGACTCCAAAATGAGTTTTTCACTTCATATAGATCATGTCATTTCCAAAGCAAGTTTTTTGTCTATGTGCACTGAAAAAAGTGGACTATTTTAATTTGTCAAATTAGTTATTATTAAATTTGTGTTTTAAACGTTAATTTTCTTTTTTGTTTCTAGTTATAAAAAGTGTAATTATTTAATTTTATTTTATTGCAAAGCTTTTAGTATTTTTTTTTTGTTTTGTATTTGTTTATTGTTTGCATGCATAGGTAAGTGTGTATTTATTTTGTTATATAAAACAGCACTTCCCCTACATTACAAACCTAAGCTTTTAACGTTATCATATTTTTATATGTTATAATTATTTATTTTTCATTTTAAATTTAATTACCTATTTCTTTTTCATTTGCATCATATTAAATATTTTCTTCCAATAATTTACAGCCTCCGTGGCCCAACTAGTAAGCGCGCGGTTTTAAGAGTTCAGATCTTAGTGCTCTGAGTTCAATTCCCACTTGGAACCAAAATTTTTTTTAATTTTTTTTTTTTTTTATTAAATAAATAGTTTCGACTCCTGCTGTCGACCATAATAATTTTATTTTTTTTCTTATTAATTTTTTTAAAAGTATAATTTGTTTGTTTTTTTTATTTTATTTATTTTTTTTTATTTCTCTTAACCCAAAAATAATAGCTTGTTCAACAAAAAATTGTTTAGAAACTTCAAGCAACGAGCGCCTATTTGCATGCTTTGGACCTTGTGGTAATCTCTACCACCCAAGATGTATTGGCTCAACGAACGCATTTATTGAAAAAATAGCTAATTCCGAGTTTGCTTATTGGTATTGCCCTGACTGCCGCGAATTAACAATATCAAGATTAGCTTTTAAAATGTCTTCTTTAAAAGCAGACATTTTAAAACTTTCAACGGGATTTGAAGAGCTACTCAATGTCTTTAACATTGCTGTTTCAAATTTAAATTCTTTTTCTGTAGACAACAAAATGGTAGATAACATAATTTGCCTAAGGATCTTCCATCAAAAAACTCAGTAGGATTACCCTCTTCTACCAAAACGTCAGAGGGCTTCGTAGCAAAACCGCTGACATTTTCGTCAATTCTCAAACATTCCCACATGATATTTTTGCTCTGACAGAAACCTGGTTAAACCTAAGTTTTTTGGACACGGAACTTTTTTGCCAAGAGTTCTTAGTTTATAGAAAGGATCGTCATGTTGGAAACTCAAAGGAATTGGGGGGAGGTGTCTTAATAGCTGTACATAATAAATTTGTTTCTTCTATATCATTCCCTTTTAAACTATCAATTGATTTAATTTGTGTAAAACTTACTGTAGAAAATAATTTTGTTTATATTCTAAACGCATACATTCCTCCAAAAAGTTCAGCATCCGTTTATGTCGAACTTTCCTTTGCTTTAGACTTCGTAGGTACTTGACCTGGTTTGCCCTAACAGCAATATATTACTTGTGGGAGATTTCAACTTACCACACATTCAATGGATTCCGTCCGAAGACGAAACTACCAAGAAGCTTCGTTGACTTCCTCTCAAAATGAACTGGCTTTTCTTGATAAAATTAGTTATTCTGACTTACAGCAAATAAGCTGTATTAAAAATTTTAAAAATCGAACTCTCGATTTGGTATTTTCCTCTGACGCTATTAGTACCCTTGTTCTAGAGTCTAGAATTGGAATTACTAATATAGATAATTACCATCCACCTTTGGAAATCTTTTTTGACTGTAGCAGTCATGTTACTGAAAACAGTAATGACATTGATTGCTCCTATTTTTTTGATTTCAGAAAAGCAAATTTTGAGATGCTATCCGAAAACTTATATTTTTCTGGAATATCAGACGTATTATCTTTGTCTAATATTGATGAAGCTGTTAACAGAATCTATAGTATTCTAAACAATTGTCTTATTAATACTCTTTCCATGAAAAAAAAAATGAAAAATACGAATTTAAATCAATCTTGGTACACAAAAGAACTGAAATCGTTGAGAAATAAACCAAATAAAGCATGGAAAACTTACCTAAAAACCTTATCTCTAACTGATTACGCCTCTTATAGCGCTCTGTTTGAAGAATTTAAATCTCTTTCAAAAACACTTTACACCAATTATTTCATTGAGAAAGGAAATATCTTAAAAAAAAGATCCTAAGTCTTTTTGGAAACTCGTTAACTCTAAGAAAAACTCAGATGGCTACCCTGCAAATTTTATTTATGAAAACGTCCCAATGCAACAAACCTTTGATATTTGCAATGCTTTTGCGACAAATTTCCGTAAATCTTTTGTTGATGAGGCTTTTGACATTGACGAAACATTTTTTAGAAATCTACAAAGCTATTCCCAAACGTGTTGTAACAATATTTCTGTACTAGAAAGTACTGTTTTAGAAATTCTTTCATCGTTGAATGACGATTGCTCGGTTGGACCAGATGGTGTTCCTCCAATATTATTGAAAAACTGTAGAAACTCGTTATCTAAGCCCCTTACGTATTTGTTTGAACTTTCCCTCAAATCTGGAAAATTTCCCATCATTTGGAAATCATCATTTCTAACTCCAATTTTCAAGAAGGGTGATAAGACAGATATAAAGAATTATAGACCTATTTCAAAACTATCGTGTATTCCGAAGATTTTCGAACAAGTTGTTTGTGAGAGTGTAGCATTTTTCAGCAAGAATCTAGTATGTGAACAACAGCATGGTTTTATGAGGAAAAAATCAACTATTACTAATCTCCTTACCTTTTTTCATAAATGTTCAAATGCTTTAGAAAAAGGAAGTGAAGTTGATTGCATATACACTGATTTTTCTAAAGCATTTGATCAATTAAATCATAAAATTAATTCCTTCAAGCTAAAAGCTTTTGGTTTTCCGCCTTTTTTTATAGCCTGGATAGAATCATACCTTGAGAAAAGATCCTATCAAGTTAAATTCAGGAACTGTCTTTCTGACCCCTTTATTGCTCGCTCAGGTGTACCCCAGGGAAGCCATCTGGGTTCATTTCTTTTTATACTTGCTATAAATGATGTAACTTCATGCATAAATTCAAGTGAAATTCTCATATTTGCCGATGATATGAAGATTTTTAAGACAATAAAAAACAACCATGACCGGATCCTTATACAAGCTGACATTGACAGTTTTAGTGTTTGGGGTGGGAAAAACGGTCTCTCTCTCAACCCAGTCAAATGCCAAACAATTACTTTCTCTCGAAAACGAGTCCCGAATACCTTCGATTATTGTATATCGCAACACAAGCTCTGTCGAGTATTTAGTTTTAAGGACTTGGGTGTCCAATTCAGTTCAAACTAAGAATTCACCGAACACATTAATTTCATAGTAAACAAAGCGAGCTCAATGCTTGGATTTGTAAAACGCTGGGCAAAGGAGTTTGACGATCCATTTGTCACACTTTCTTTATACAACTGCTACGTTCGACCCCACCTCGAGTTCGCTTCCCAAGTATGGAGTCCTTTTTATGAGGTTCATAAGAATATACGAATCAATCCAACATAATTTCATACGCTTTGCTCTGAATGGTCTACCTTGGACAGATACTTACAACTTACCATCTTACGATCAGCGGATTCAACTTTTAAACATGCAAACTCCTGTAAATGATCCTAACTGGCAGGTATCCTAATTTTAACAATATTCACCCTCTCCTTGCCAATCATTCTTTAAATTTAACTCCCCCCTCTAACATTATCAGTTCACTAGCTCACACAACAAATACTTCCACCTCAAAACCCTCAACCACTCTTGCTTCCTCCAACTCATGTTCTGTGTCTTCCAAAAATAAATACCCAAACTTCATTTACTCTCATGTTTTGAACCCTCCCCAAGCTTCCATTCCAACTTCTTCATCCCTTAGTATACCCTCTTCCCCTACTACTACCTCCTTCGCTGAGTCTTCTAAACGTCACACCCAGAATAGAGTTTCATTTGATTTAACCCCGATTTCTTTTTCGTCATCCCTATCCCCTCCTTCTGACTTTAAATCTCACGAATCAACCGTAATTACTCCCCCTCCTAACTCCACGGTTTCAGTCCCTTCATTTATTGACCCTTTGCTTCCACCAGCTGTTAAACTTGCTCAACAATTTTCAGCCAGCGACGATGGACGTTATATAGTTGCACGTCTTCGTGAGGTTAAAACCTACGAAAATGTCCGGTTGTACCTAGCTTATCTACACGACAAACCTGAAGATATATGTGTTGATGGTAAAACCAAAACGAACCTTGAGCTACTGATTTCCAAAGATGGACTCCCTTGCGACTTCCTTGCTTTGAAAAAAATCTTCATTCAATACCATGAAACCTTTAACCTCTCTCCTCTAAGAGTTTCTAAAGATCTTTCAGCTTACGCTAGTTACCTCAATTCTCGAAGAATTTCACACCTGCAAAGATCTCAAGCCGCGCATTCTAGTTTTTTTCGTCGCTAACTCCAAAAAACCGCTAGTCAAAATGCGTCCCTTCAATGCCTCTCAATCTATAACCAAAATGTCAGAGGACTTCGAACAAAAACTTCTGATGTTTACTTAAATTCCCAAAAACTTCCATTTGATGTATTCGCCTTAACTGAAACAAACCTTTCAGAAAACATTTTGAGCAGTGAACTCTTTTCCTCCAACTTCAATACATTTCGTAAAGATGTCCTAGTTAGTGACCACAATAACATCGGCCATTCTGGTCGTGGGGTTCTGCTGGCATTGAATACTGACCTTGACTCGTCCTTGTTTAATATCCCAAATATTTCTAGTCTCGAGCTAATATGCGCTAAAATTAACCTTAATAGACGTCTTTATATTTTGTGCTGTTATATACCTCCGGCTCAACCACCTTCTTGCTGACGCTGTGGACTACATTGTTGACTGCATGAACCCTGAAGACGACGTCATTCTTGTAGGTGACTTTAATTTATCCAACTTAACTTGGTCTTCATCGGAGACTGAAATTCACTTTGTAGCTGTAAATGCTATCTGCGAGAAAGAAGTTTTGTTTACTGACCGACTTCAAGCCTGTGGTCTCGTCCAGGTGAGCAATATTAAAAATAACCTTCAAAGGCAACTGGATCTCATCTTTACATCAGACGCTTTGAATACCGTTGTTACCTTAGCTTTTTGAAAGTATTATTTATGAGTCACTACTTCATCATTGTCAATCTTTCTGTTCCCCTAAGCAACATGGTTTTTTAAAAGGAAGGTCCACTACTAACCTTATTCAATTTGTCTCCAAGTCATTATGTGCTTTAGAACAAGGTAAAGAGATTGACGCTATCGCAACTGATTTCAGCAAGGCCTTTGAAAAAAGCTCGGGTTTCCTCATTCTTTCATATCATGGACTAGGTCCTATTTAATTGACCGTCAATACCGAATTCTTTTAAGAGACTGTCTGTCTAAGCCTTTTCCCGCTATTTCCCTTAAGGTAGTCATTTAGGCCCACTTTTTTTTGTTTTAGCCATTAACGATGTTGATATGATTATTTCTCGATGTGACGTAGAGATTTACGCCGACGATATGAGAATTTCAAAAATAATTTCCTCACCTGAAGACGAACTTATTCTTCAAAGCGAGTTGAATACTTTCTTTACCTGGTGCCAAAACAATTTTTTGGAGCTTAACATTAAAAAGTGTCAAGCTATAACTTTTTCTCGAAAACGTTCAATTGCTTCGCTTAGGCAATACAAGATAAATGACCAACCTGTTCCTGTTGTAACATCTATTCGTGACCTTGGTATTATTCTCGATTCACAACTCAATTTCCGTACGCACTTCGACAGTATCATAAGTAAAGCTAACTCAGCTCTTGGCTTCGTTAGACGTTGGTCGAAAGAATTTTCTTGTCCATATGTCACCAATTCCCTTTATGTGACATTCGTAAGGCCACTCCTCGAATACGCCTCCCAAGTCTGGTCACCGTACCACCAAGTTCACATTGAACGTATTAAAGCTGTTCAGCGTAGATTCTTACGTTTCGCTCTACGTGGCCTTGGTTGGGACGATCCTTTTAACCTACCCCCTTATGAGGACCGACTGAAACTCTTTAACCTACATACCCTTCGCTCGCGTCGCGATGCTGCCGATATTCTTTTTGTTCACCAATTACTAAATGGTATCATTGATTGTCCCAGTTTGCTCCTTAACTTATCTTACAATACTAACAATCGTCAGCTAAGATCAGTGCCTTTTTTCCGTTTATCCTACCATCGTACTGACTACGGCTTTAATGAACCCTTGACGCGTATGCAACGTAAGGCAAACAATTTATCTTTTTTTAATCCCAGCCTTAGCAAGTCCGCTCTAAAAGACGCTCTTCTGAACTCTCCCTGCTAAACCTTACTCTCTCAAATGCACTTCAACTGCCTTTGCCATGCCTTAGACTTAAGTTATAGATTAAGTTTACTTTTAAAGCTCCGCTTGTACTAAGCTAATAAAATAAAATAAAATAAAACTTTGCAACAAAGGCGTGTCAATAACGATGTTATATTCTTTCATCAATTAATTAATGGCCAACTTGACGCTCCTGACTTATTAGGTTGCCTTGGCTTTAACTATCCGGGAGGATCTCACCACCTACGAAGATTTGAACTCTTACATATTGACTTTCATAGAACAAACTATGGTATAAACGAGCCTCTTAACCGAATGAGCAAACTTTATAATTGACTTTAATATGAGCAAGATGAAATTAAAATATTTATTTCGAACCAGTGCTCCACAGACGTGATGTCAGTTAATGTTTTAATTAGATTTTTAAATTGTAAATACATTAGTATATCATTTTTAGGTAATATTAATTGTATATTGTGCATGTGGATAGTATTTAATTGTTTTTGTCCTACTAACTACTAACACATGCACTAATGATGATGTAGTATACAGCTTGCTCTAAGCTGACTACACACAAGAATCTGAAGTGAAAAAAAAGCTTCATAATTCGAAATTCAAAACTTTTTATTGATCCTTATACACTTAAAACACTATACTCATCTCTTTTTAGACCGCTGTTAGAATATTGTTGCGTTATATGGAATCCCTACACTGAATCGAGCATTTATCGTATTGAAAAGGTTCAGAAAAAATTTACAAAGTTTGCTTTGCGTAAAATTTATAAGAATTCAGATGTTCCATGTTAGGAGACTAGATGTACTCTTATAGACTTAAAACCTCTAGTTTTGAGAAGAAAATTGTATTCTGTCCTTTTTGCTTATGATGTCCTCAGTTCTAATATTGATTGTCCAATGTTGTTATCAATGTTCAATATTTACGCTCCAGCTCGTAGCTTGCGCCCAAGAGATGGTGATTTTTTACATGTTCCTTACCATAGTACAAGTTACGCTAGACATAATCCAATCACAAATGCTTGTATAAATTTCAATGAACTTGACTCAGCTATTGACTTTAATGTGAATAGAAATGTAATTAAGAAAAATGCATTGAGTCTATTGTAACAGTTATTTTATAAAAAGTTTGTAACTTGATTGACGAAATAAATAAATAAATAAAGTATGTTTCCAATTTTTTTTAGGTCAATCCGTATCTACATGATAAGTGTAAGTAAATGTGACAAAAAGAAATTAAGATATTTTTACTCAATAGGGCAAGTATTGGTTTCGTGTCAAAAAAAAATCGAGGTTTTAATCAAAACTAACATTACGATGATGGAGAAGCCCGAAAAAGTAGTTTTCGTCAAGACGTCCGTCGGTCTGTGCGTCGGTCCGTCGTCAAAAAAAGCTGTACATGAAGCTACAGGCCAAACGGGTGGACGGATTTTCTTGAAATTTGGTACAGATGATTTTTTTGCAATTTCAAAGGTTGTTTTTTTTTTGTTTTTTAATATCTCGCTTAGAACGTATACCTCCCATAAGAAATTTTCGAGTTTTTGCAAATTTCTCGAAAACGACTCTAACTTAAATTATTTATTATTTTTCCAATTTTTTTTAAGTCAATCCGTATCTACATGATAAGTGTAAGTAAATGTGACAAAAAGCAATTAAGATATTTTTACTTGCTCAATAGGGCAAGTATTGGTTTCGTGTCAAAAAAAATCGAGGTTTTAATCAAAACTAACATTACGATGATGGAGAAGCCCGAAAAAGTAGTTTCGTCAAGACGTCCGTTGGTCTGTGCGTCGAACAGTGGAACGAGTGTATGGGAAAAACGGCAAAATTAATATCTTGGGAATAAAATAAAAAATTCAACCAAATATTCTTGAAATAGTATTTAAGCACTTATATCTACGATTGTAACCTAAAAAAAAAAATTGGTGCACTAAACCATATAAATCTAGGATATTTTATATAAAAGAGCTGAGCAGCGAACTCGATTTTAATTTAATTTTTATTTATGACTTCGCGGTTCTTTGAAGTATCAACAAGCTTCAAAGGAACAAGAGCTGTCACAAACAAAAAGCTGTCTGTAGTTTCCCTGGTGAAAAAGGTTTGCTTATAATTGCTGTGGCCAGAACTACCATCGAATCCCCACTTGCAAATAAGATCAAAAGAATGTCTAACCAGTTTGAGCACTGATTTTCTTTTGATATTTTGACAATGCTTTGCGCTGTCTTATTTAAAAGGGATTGAACATTAACTTCAGCAACAGTCTCCGATACAGAAGTCACTTCAGGCAAAAGTTCTGCTTTATATTTTTTAAGCTGGTAGTAGCTGGGAAAACAGTCCTTGCTTACACTGTTGACGACAGTTCTGAGCAAACTGTACTTCCGCTTTGACAATCCCAAGTCAAGGAATAATGCCAAGCTTTGTTGCAAAGACAAGACCTTTTCACTGCTTTTCGGAGACTTTGAAGTCGCGATTTTAGCAGCATAGCTTAGTTCATCTGGGCTGTGTTGCGACACTAGTTCTTGAACACGCCTTTTTTTAGTTCGCTCACCGCATTCTTCAAAGCTTTTATGAGGCCTTCCAACATTGCTAGTTCCCAGAGTATTGTGAGTTAACTACACAGAAAAAGTTTGCTTTAGAATTTGGAATGATTTTTCAACTGAACTCGAAAATAGCACTGTCTTATCAAACAAATCTTAATCTCATTATTTTAAGTATAACAATATGCAAATAATTTAGATTTTAGAAGTGTAATTACCGAATAAAGGGTTGTTTTATTACTTACCGAATTTAATAATTCGTCTGGTAATGAAAAATTAAGGTTAAGCCATCGTTGGTTATCCTTCATAAACCTGTCCTTCTTTCTCTGGCAATTCTGCCATTTGCTTTTTAAACTGACACAAAAAAGTCTCGAAGTTTCTTCCAATTTCGCATTTTCTATTTCGTTAAGCTCTTCCAATGCAAACAACTGCTTAATTTTGTTGAAAACGTTTGAAATTTTCCTGTTATGTGCACTATCGAGCCATATTGTGAATAAGTCACCATTCTTGATGAACGCAGTTGAACCTAAAAAAGTCATTTATCTTAAAATGGCGCAAGATTTTTTTCGTGATTCGATTAATAGACACATAGCTTATGATAAAACAAAAATAAACCCAACAACCGTATTTGACCGTAATTTGAAAAGTCCACTTAAAATTGGAAAAAAAAAATTTTCTCATATCGTACCAACACACTTTTAATCACCAATAAAAAAAAAACCACACGAAAAAAATCTCCTTTTTAAAAAATTATATTATTATAAATAAATTAATTATACGTAAAAAATTTTTTTTTTTTTACGTGCTGGAACTGTATGAGTCTCAATAAAATTAATTAAACGAAAGACTTCTTATACTCATACAATATTATTATTTATTAATAATTAACTTTCCAATATTATGGATAAGATATGTAGATGACACTTACATAATAATTCATAAAGACAAACTACACATATTTCTAAATTTCTTAAATAACGTAATGCCGGGAATTATAAAATTTACTTTTGAAAAAGAAATTGACTTTTGTTTACCATTTTTAGATATTATGGTAAAAAGAATAGAAAATCATGTTGAATTCGATATTTATAGAAAATCTACAAGTACTGATAGATGCATTACATCAAATTCGTATCATCCTAAACAAACTAAATTTGCAGCTCTAAATTCATTTTGCTATCGTGCTATTCAAATTCCCCTAAGTGCCAATTTTTCAATCTTCTAATAAACAGTCTGTTAACTGTTCGACGAATAAAGTTATTAGGCTCATAAACAATCAGATAAAAACATTGAATTTTTCAATCAAGAATAATTTATTTTACAGAATAACAAAAAAAAATTGTCAAATTCAAAAATATTTAAAATTAAACGTCATTTTAATTCATGATTGTTTTTGTTTTCTTGTTTTCCACTGTATTTTTTTCAAAATTCTTTCAAAACAGCTTTGACAACTGACACAATATTTTTATTGAGATTATTCCTTATAGTCCAGTGCATTTATGATGTTCATATATGGACGACCCAGCAGTTTGTACCACCCCCAAATTTTTTTTGCTCATTCGATAGAGCATTGGCTGAATATCATTACCCTGATTTTTCGCACTCGCAAAATTCACCTTTCAGCCGCCATCTTGGATTTTACTTTTCGTTGAATATCTCGATTTCTATTTATCCTACATAAAAGTTGTGTATACAAGAAACGTAGGCAATTAAATTTCGCGTCTTTTATGTTAAGAACACTTTTTCGATATTCTGACTATTAAAAAAGTTACAAGGCAAAAAAGTAAAAAAACCGAAAAAAATGACAATTTTAAAGTTTTGAGGACTTTTTATCAAAATAATGAAAAAACGTTCCGAAAAAAGATTATTCACCTTAAAATTCTCTACAATTCTGATATAATAACTTTTTTTTCTATCTCTATAAATACAAAAGTTATTAATAGTTTTTTCTGTTAAAAATGCTCTTTTTTGTTTGTGTTTTTTATCTTTACTTTTTTCTTAAATTTTTTTTTTACCAAATCTTGAATTTTAAATGATTAGTGAGTATTTTAAAGCTTTATGTTACAAGAGAAAATTCAGGACCTGCAATTTTTTTATATTTAAGTCTCTTCATTTCGTAAAAAAGGGATATTTTTTAACAAAAAAGTATTAATAACTTTTGTATTTATAGAGATAGAAAAAAAAGTTGTATAGCAAAATTGTAGAGAATTTTAAGGTGAATAATCTTTTCTCGGAATATATGTATGTTTTATGTGACCAATTTTTTTATGAATATACCTATGTAGATTTATATTTGGTTATGCGGGCTACTTTGGTCAATTAATTTTAAATGCAAATAAAAAAACTTTATTCCATCTTTTACCCAACGTTTCGTCGCTACTCACGACTTCTTCAGGGGTTTTTTTTTATGATCTTTATTTAACATTATGAAAAAAATTTTTTTGTTTATTATTTTATACAATTTGTCTAATTTTTTAAAAACTTACATGTTGTTTTTTTGTTGTTGTATTTTACATTGTTTGGTTGGTTTTGTTTTTTAAAATTTTATTTTTTATATTTATATCGTTTGAATGAAAAATATTTAAACTATTTAATAAATTAACATTAAAAACTATTGGACTATTTAATAAATTAACATTAAAAACAAGAGACTAATAAATTAAAAAGACAAACATAAATTATCACAGTGTAGCTCAGGTACTTATTTTATTGCTAATGCGTAGCTTACAATGGTGTTGTCTCGATCTTCTTGAGTGTTCATCGTTCTTCTTATTTTTTGTTGTATGCGCAAGCTTTCAAGAGTATACCTCGTCGTCATTCTCTTCTCTTTGTCGAGTACTCTTACATCATCGAAATTTGGTATGTGGCCGCTATCAATTATATGTTGTGATAGCCCTGTTGATGGTTTCTTCTTTTTTATGTCCGCTTTGTGCTCCGTCATTCTTATACCCAGTTGTCTTTTCGTTGTTCCGATGTAAGTCAAATTGCACTTCTCCCCTTCTGTCCCCCCGCAGCATACCTCATAGACAACGTTGTGTTGTTGGTTCTTTTCAATCGGAGCTTTGGTGTTTGTAAAAATGTTCCTGAGTGTGGCATTTGACTTATATGCGTATGATGCGCTTTCTTGTTTAATGATTGAATGTAAGCTTCTACCGTCTGTTAATTTTGGAATGTAGCGAATGCTGAAGTACCTGATTATGCTGTTGTTGTTATTAGTTTATCGGATTTGTTGTTTGATTTATTTTCTTTTGGATTAGGTTGTTTATTATAAAATTTGGATAGTTAGGGTAAAGGCACCAGTATCCGGACAGTGTTAGTATCCGGACACTTTGTGATTTTTTTGCGATTAATAGGTAAATCATCCTAATAAGTTCGAATAAAAGCACAAATATACTTTCTCTGATGTATTTCACATATAAATGCAAAGTTTCAAGCAGATCCCCTGAATGGTTTAAGAGATATACTTCAGTTAAGTGTTCGACATCAGCGGTGAGGTTTTGAAAATGATTTTGGGTAAGAAAAAAATAGGGGAAGCATTTGCAAAAACTAAGAAAATTGAGACCTGTTTATTGATTTTATTATAAAAGGAAATTGTTAGTTTTGAGTAAATATGATACATTTTGATAATTTATTAATAAAATAGTGAAAAAGTTTTTTTTTAATTATATTTTTTAGTGTCCGGATACTAAAACTAAAATTTAAGACTTTTTTTAGTTCCCGGACACAGTGTCCGGATACTGAAAATATGAGGGAAAAGGAGAAATCGTTTTTTTAGGCTCTAAAATTGTAGTTTGGAACATATTTTGGGTTTTAATGCAAGAGAATTGCATTTTTCTCTCAATGTTTCAGTATTCGGACAGGGTTTCCTTAGTTAAAATATGTGTGTCCGGATACTGAAAAATTGGATTCAGTTTCCGGACACCCTTGTTTTTTATGTAATTTTTAGTGTTTTTGTACTTTTAAATTTGTTATCTTATAAGGAATGAATTAAAAAAAAACATATCAAAGACCATAGAGGATACAAGGATTTATATAAATCCAATTCTAGCTTTGAGAGAAGCTGAAAACATTAGTAGGCAAGGAACAGCAGTTTTTAGACAAGAAAGCATTTTAAAATGGTTTGAATAGCTCTAAAATTATTTGAAAAGTGTTGGCCAGGAACATATTTCCATTTATGACTCGAGTATGATATTAAATGGCGATGAAACCAGGGGTCGAATCACGGCACACGATTACGATCATACCTACGTTAATGTTTTGACTATTTCTGTCTCTATTTAATTAGTAGAAAAAAAGAGGGACACATAGCTCCCATACGTTAACGAGCATGTGCCGTAATTCGACCCCAGCTTTTGTCTCTACCCAAATACTAGCAAAATTATATCACGGAAAAAAACATAACTTCTGGTATATTTAATCATAATATATTTAAATATATTAGAAATTAGTAAAATATACCTGAAATAAAGTTAAATACCAGAAGTAAAGTTATCCCTTCGTTACTTTCTCTGTATAGCCTCCTTAGGCTACATAAATATTTATCAGACCACTACTGGATGAGGAGCGAAACCTTTTTTGATTATGTTGCAAACTGCGGACACAAACGCTTGCTTGATGACAAAGTGGAACATCCTGTGATGGACATAAGTCACATTTAACACTAAAGTTGAGTGAATTTTGTTCCAAAAATCTAGTTATTTTGTACGCATTGCTACCGAAGAAAAACCAACATCATCCTGTCGGCTACGTTTAGTGTCTTTAAATCCCCCTAATCTGATTGGGAGATAACAGTTCATGATTAGGGTGCAAAAAATGTAGGCCAAGCACTTCCAAACTGAATTTTTCACCACTTTTAAATGAAGCAAAATGAAAAATATGGATATGGTGGTAACAATGTGATGTTATTGAGAAATGAGGACCCCTTCAGTAATTATGAATTCTGGAAATATTCGTTCCGTGCTTCAATCTATCTCCAAGCCTACCAATTTTGACAATTCCTTCGATTCCGAATGAAGTTTCAATTTCATCCCAAGAACCTCGTTTTAACATAAACGTACCTAAGTCCTTATTTATAATAGTTTTAACGAAAAGTTTGCCAAGAAAAGTTGATTGTTGCCCTTATTATAAGAACAATTTTTCGTTTGTTTTGTAGGTACCCAATGAAAAAAGTACCTACCTATCTATAAGATTTTTTTAAACTGAAATGAATTATTATTAATTCTTTTAACAAATAGGTTTATGCTGTTAGTGTGTCCTTTTTGTTAATTGATTAGTGATAACTTTTATTAAAAACAATTTTAACCTTAAAAAGTACCTACCAAACAGTTTTTTTTTCAACAATTAATTTTTTTAATAAACTTTTTTGTATATTAAAGTTATATGTTCATATTTTTTTCAAAAACAAAAGATGTTTTATTTCATAAAAACGAAAAAAGAACCATAAATTCATATAAAATTATTGTGTCCGGATACTAAAATAAATTTGTCCGGAAACTAAATTTTGCGTCCGGACACTAGTGCAAATCGAACTTTTTTTATTATTTTTATTTTTAAATACTAAAATGTTTTATTTAAAAATTATGTGAATGTAACATTATTACAAAAATGCCAAACTTTAAGAAACTACCAAAATATTTGCTAAAGCTTGAAAAACAATAAAACTATTCGACGTCAAAGTTCAAAAGTACCTTAACTGTCCGGATACTAGTGCCTTTACCCTATTCATTTGGAGAATGGTTTTGATTTTGTTAATGTTGTCATCTTTGAATTGAACGTCGCTTATATCAAGTATTTTGTTTTTTCATTATTTTGATAAAAAGTCCTCAAAACTTTAAAATTGTCATTTTTTTCGGTTTTTTTTTACTTTTTTGGCTTGTAACTTTTTTAATATTCAGAATATCGAAAAAGTGTTCTTAACATAAAAGACGCGAAATTTAATTGGCTACATTTCTTGTATGCACAACTTTTATGTAGGATAAAAAGAAATCGAGATATTCAACAAAAACTAAAATCCAAGATGGCGGTCGAAAGGTGAATTTCACGAGTGCGAAAAATCAGGGTAATAATATTCAGCCAATGCTCTATCGAATGAGCAAAAAAAATTTGGGGGTGGTACAAACTGCTGGGTCAAATTATAAATGCACTGGACTATTAGAATAATTTTATTCGTCTCTGAAAGAAGCAGATAGATTTATTCTTAGGAATAAGCTATATCTGCCTGTTGAAAAATTGATTTTTTCTCTATCCTTAGGAATAAGTACTAACTGACTGTTTAACTGACTATTGAAAAATTGGCCCTAAGTGAACAAAATTATAAAAATGAAGTTAAAAATATTTATCGAATAGCTGAAGTTAATGGATACAATAAAAACATAGTAAATTCTTTATTAAAAAAACATAAAGTTAAAAAAGATTTAAAAAACTTAGCATCATTAACTCCATCTATCGATAACCCGTTTATATACATAAGTAGTTCATTCGTTGAGGGATTAACTTATTCTTTAGGAAAAATATTCAAAAAGTATTTTATTAAATTGGCTCCAAATTCATCAAGGAATAAAGTAAAAAATCTTATTGGAACAATTAAAGATAAAACAGAAACTATTGAAAAATCAGGAATATATTCGGTTATTTATCAAAATTGTGATGAAGTGTACATTGGTCAGACAAGAAGATCGGTAAAGACTAGATGGTCAGAACACTACAAGTCAATTTACTCTAAAACATTAAACGAGTCCACTCCTGCTGACCATATGATACATAATAACCATGTTATAGCTGGCTTTCGTTTGTTAAAACAAATTAATAAACCTAAATTATTAGATGCGTATGAAGAAATTTACATCAATAGAACAAAAAATATGAACAAAAATAAAACATTCGACCGATCTTTATTACACAAATTTTTAGTACCACTTTCGACCAAACAAATATTTGAGAAAAAATTCTAGATGCATTTATTCACTTTTACTTTAAGATATTTTTAGTTTATTACTTTTTTAAATTATTTTGGAAAATTTTTTTTAAAAAAAATTATGTTTAGAATTTAACGACAAAAAATTTATTTAAATAATTTTAGATTTTGCAAATAATCTGACGATGGGAATTGTAATTCCCGAAAACGTTAATTATTAATAAATAATAATATTGTATGAGTATAAGAAGTCTTTCGTTTAATTAATTTTATTATAAATACCTTGATTAATAATATTCTCCATTATTAATTTAATATTCACACGCGAAATATATTTGCAGAGCACTTAAATGTAACACAAAAAATCACCGTATAACCAAAGATCATATAACTAGTTATATGATCTTTGGTATAACTCTTAAAAAAAAAAACTGAAAAAAGGCTATGTTCACGTGTCTATAACTTTTTAACCAATAGATAAATGCAAAAAATTTTAATGCATTTTAAGCTTTCATATATTAGGGATCACTTACCAATTAATTTAAAGTACCGCTAGAATAGTTGTATTTTTTAATTATTACCTACCATGAGTCGTCCCACTGTGCGTCGTCAAAAAAAGCGCACTTAATTCTAATTTTTAAATCAAATTATTTTAATTAAATGTCCTTGAAATAATCAACTTCAAATTTGGGAAAAAAAGTTAAAAAAAAACACATTTAAAACTATTTTTACCAAGACTATGAATTTAAATATGAAATAAATCGATGAAATAATCTGCCTCAATTAATTTCTTACCAAATTCTGAAAACCATATGCTTCTATGTATGTCTTCTAGTTTTTGAGAAAATTGAAAATTCAAAAACTTCCTTTTTATAAAATATGTATTTTTTTTTAGTTTTTTTCGTGTTTAGGTACATAAATATAATGCTTGCAAGCAGTATGCCCCCTTGCAACCCCCCTGCTTGGGCTCACGATTATAGGATTTGGGGTGGGTGCGAGTTTGGGTGTAGGCAAATTTTCTTCAGAATTTAAAAGTTTTTTCGAATTCAAAAGAAATTTTGTACATACCCAACCTTTACCCCATCCCAAATCTTATAGTGTGCCCAAGCAAGAGGGTTGCATCTCACTTTGATACGCCTAGAATTTCATACTTCTTTTACCATTTTTATTTATTTTTAAGTATTATTATTCTTTATCATTTAAGTATATTAAGCGAAGCAAGGAAGTTGTCTGAGCGAGACAGAGGATTCAAAAGGGAGTTTAAATCTTGAAATCCCTCAAAGCGGGCCACGCATGGTACTTTAAAGTTAAAAAGCTGTTAATATTGGCGAAAATAGACAAGAAAATGAAAATCTGCTGAAAATGTAATTTTCTTATTTTTAATTTTCTCAAAAACTTGAAGGCATAGAAGCATATGATTTTCAGTATTTGATTAGCAATATTAGCAATTAATTAAGGCAGCTTACTTCATCTATTAATTTCATATTTAATGTCACAGTCATGATAAAAATTGTATTCAATGTGTTTTTTCACAAACTTTGACTTTGAAATCGATTATTTCAAAAACTATTGATTAAAATAACTTGATTTAAAAATTAGAATTAAGTGTGCATATCTGAAAAAGGTATAATTTATAACTGTAAGTGTTGCCGTAGTTTTTGAATAAAATATAATTGCCCCTCCCGCCTAAACGGGGGGAGATAGACCCCTCTCCCATAGTAAAAATTCTTGTATTTGACTGGTCTACAAAATTCCATTATTATTTTTCAACGCCTTAGTTATCGTACTCTTGCCCCGGCCCTGAACAAACGATAACCATCTTCATAGACTGGAATTATATTGATTTTCTTAAATGAGCATTCTATTAAAAACGCTAATAAAGTACTAAAGTAGATTTTGGGGCTTGGTGGTATTCTGTAAAAAACAATGAATGCATTTTTAATATATTCAATATGCCCTACAAAACGGATTAGGTCATGATTAAAATATTTTAAATTTTGTTATTTTTTATGTTAAACGGTGTGTTGAAATGTAAAATTCCAAATTTTCTAAAACAAAGAAGCCAAATACTAAGTTAAATCAAACATTTGGCAGAAACGTGTGAAATTATTTTATTTTTGCTCTCTAATAACATACCAATTATTTCCAAAATTTTTGGTGATTTATTTCTAAAACATCGAATTTCAAGTTTTCTACTTTAAACTTCAATATAGATATCTCGATTGACAGTTTTTTGAGATCTTTTGTTTGTATGCGTGACTTAATATCTATTGATTCCATTATCAATTATGTTTCCATCACCTTTTGTTTAGAAAATTGCTTTTTGAACTTTTTCTAAAATCACCTCTGTTTACCCTTTAGTAAAATTGCAATCTTCTTAAAATACTAAATGTACAGATCTGTTACTAACAAGTCGTATCACTTTGTACATAAATATTATCAGAGCAAGTTTTGTTATATATTTTATTAAATTTTATTTATTTTATTCTCAAAACTTCAATATTACTTAAAGTATAAACATAATAAATATTCAATATAAGTTCAAGTGACCTCAACTCCAAAATAAGGCGTCTTAGTAAGGGTACGACAGATCTAACTGATGAGCCCACTGTCGTACCTGGGCGAAACGCTTTATAAATTTTTGGAGTTGAGGTCACTTGAACTTATATTGAATTATATTCAATCACTCCACTTAAAATAAAAATAATTTTAATAATTTTTTATTATTTTTGTTATTTTTCTCTTCGTTATTATATAAGCCTGACCACGGGCATACATTTTCTAAGTGTCTGAATTTAAACAAATTCCCTTAGAATATTATAATTCACAGTATATTCATGCTGTGAGTTTTATATAGTGTCGGTAAACATCGACCAAAATAAGGCGTCTTAGTAAGGGTACGACAGATCTAACTGATGAGCCCACTGTCGTACCTGGGCGAAACGCTTTATAAATTTTTGGAGTTGAGGTCACTTGAACTTATATTGAATTATATTCAATCACTCCACTTAAAATAAAAATTTTAAACACCTGTGGTATAAAATAAATCTATAGAAACCTAGGTGGCCATCTTTCTTAAAAATATTCTCCTTATACCAGAATATTTTTAAGAAAGTTGGCCACCTAGGTTTCTATAGATTTATTTTATACCACAGGTGTTTAAAATTTTTCATAAAATACTTTTTTTACATTTTGCATCAAAAAACAGATTTCAAAATTTTTTTTACGAAAATGTGCAATAGCTATGAAATTTTTAAAGTGTTTATGTACTCATCCAATTATTGTAGAAAATTATAAAAAAAAAAAAAATTCATTCATTCGTGGTTGTAGTGAACGAAAACATAAGATGATAAAATTCAAAATACACTGAACGAAAAAAAGTCCATATTTTATGAACTGGTTGCGATAGAACTTTTTTCTATCTGTTTTTAGAACAATCATAAGTGTAGCTATAAGCCGTTTTAGGGTTGTCCATTCTCTATTGCACACCCTGTATATTTTCAGACATATTCTAAACAAAAATTCCCAGGGAAATGGTTTCGGGAGAAGGGCCCCAATCGGAAAAATGTCGAAAATTTCCATTTTTTTTTGGTTTCCCCATATTCTTAACAGTTGAGGAACAAAATTCAAGCTAAAAAAATAATGAAATTTCAGGAACTTTTCAGTTAGGAGTTTTTTTTTTCAGGAATAGGATTATGACGATTACAACTAAACTTCAACTTTTTGAATCGTTATACCTAAGAAACGGTGGGTCTTAGGAAAAAAAGTGTCATGACACTTTTTATTTATAATAATCTGGTCTACAATTCTTGCATTGAAAATTTTTTGATAAGACTTACCGTTTTGCTGAAAATCGTGAAAAACCAGTTTTTGTGACCTTTTGACCCCTATAACTCTTAACGCGGACACGATATCAATGTCGATTTTTCACATCTTCATAACAAAGCCGTCATTAAGCTGTATACCAAAATTCAGCCCAGTAGGAATTTTTCCGCAGATTGGGCTTAAAAATGACTAAAATGACTGGGCTAAATATATAAAAAATATTATAACATAAGACAAATGCCTTATAACAAAAGAAATTTAAGTAAATATAAATATAATAAATTGAAAATTTCTGCAAAAAAGTTTATGCGAAATTGATAAAAATGTTTGCAAAAAAGTTAATGCAACATTGATAAAGGTTTGCAAAAAAAAAAAAGTAAACAAAATTGGGATAGAAAATTTAAATAAAGATTGCAAAAAAGTTGATGCAAATAAAAACTTTAATTAAATAAAAATTGCAAAAAAGTTGATGCAAATAGATGAAAAAAAAAAGAAACGCAAAAAAGTTGATGAAAAATTGAAAATAGTATGAAATGTTTAAAAACAATGGTATACAACATGATGTACATATTAAAAAAAAAAGAAGGAAAGAGAAGTTAGGAACAGAAATTAAATTCATGCATAATTTTTATAGGTAAATAAAAAGAACACAAAAATTGAAAAAAAAAAACTATCAAAGCAAGAAACGAAAGAATACAATAAAAATAAATATCAAAATTTTGTATGAAGCTATCGATTAGATTCGATTAGAATGGAAAAATGGTACCGGAGTTTCCAAGTCGGAAGAAATTATTTATACTTACAAAAAAGTGAATAAACTTCTTCATTTAGGTGGCCCTCAAGTTCAGGAGCTAATTTTTAATATTTCGGGGGCTTTAGTGGAACAAGTTCCAGAAGGAACAGTGGGAGGGACATACATACATATATACAATTTTAATCGATAAATAAAATAATTATTTTTCACCAAAACGAAGTTCTGCATTCGAAACACATTTTTTTTGTTCGATCACTGAAACCAGAAGAAGGGGGAAATAATTTGTAATAAGACTTCGAAACCGGTCAACTAAACGCAATTATGGCACCACACAAGAAGAAATTTTAGATATAAACTTGAAACTTGAACGACAAAATTATAGATGTGTGGGCAAAATGTATTCTTAAGAAACGACTTCTTCAAAAGGAAAATACTTTAGATGAAATTTTGGAAAAATGTGTCGTTCACGAACAGATTAAATGTCAAACAGATAGGATGCTTTATTCAATTTTACCATTTTGCAAAAATTTGCAAAAACCAAAGGGATGTCAAAATAACAAGGAACAATTCAAACTCTAACCGACGACAAATATAAACTTCAAAAATTCAGATCATTTAAAGGACGAAGGGAAATGGAACTGATTACAAGCAAGAAATTCAGAAGTTTATTTTTTTTGTACAATGTAACACCAAATGGCACTACTGGAACATAGACGAAGAATCTGTTTATTCAAAAGTATAGGTCGTTTCAAATCAAAAGTCCCATGGAAAATTGAGCAAAATTAAAAAAAACTCATTCGCTTATTGGAAGGAAGCATTTATGAGGCAGCTGAACTTTTTCTAAAATTACGATAAAATAACGAAGAACAGTTCTTGATATCCCTATTTTAATTAGTTGATCCGTCTGTGAGATTCACTGGGTTAGCCTCAGAAATCGGTGGCAAGTCTCCCGGTCTTGGATCACTCCATATCCGCGGGTAATACAAAAAAAAACATAAAATTATTTAATTATTTATCATTTGAAGGCAGTTGGGATAACTTTGCCGAAGATATTGTTATAGGACTAGGTGAAGATGGACCAGAAATGTCCAGTTTATATGATAACAATTCATAACTAAAAATTCTATTCACATCATTTCATTTGTATAATTGGGCAGTAAATATCTTATTTTTATTTTTCAATTATTTTGGAGTCGTCACTATAGAAATCATTAATAAACAAATTCAGATTTTTCGTTTGCCTATTTTTTCTCTAGCATTTCTTTCATTCAAACAAGCATGGTTTGTTGTTATTTTTGAGTTGATTTGTCGCAATGAGCCAATAAAATTGAGTTTTTTGTTTATTTGTTCTCAATTTTATTGGAAGGGAGAAAATAAACTCAGAGTCAGGACTTTTGATTTGAAACGACCTATAACAGATTTTGAAATAGTTAATAAAGAGAAGGGAAAATAGGTAGCAGATAACAAATGAAGTTCAAAAATCAATAAAATTAAAGTTGGAAGTAAAGTAATTGTTCGCAACATGGTTTCCCAACTGTCAAACGGAAGATGGAAAAGTCTTAAGACGAAACATCAACCATGTAAAGAAGATTTCATTGTTTTCAAATTCAGAACAAGTTGATATCACTCAAGATATTTGCATGTCCTCTCCTGACGCAGATGTTTTCTAAAAATGTTATGATTTTCAATCTAAAGAATAAAGAAGGAATGTACAGATCTGTTACTAACAAGTCGTATCACTTTGTACATAAATATTATCAGAGCAAGTTTTGTTATATATTTTATTAAATTTTATTTATTTTATTCTCAAAACTTCAATATTACTTAAAGTATAAACATAATAAATATTCTTAATATATGTATATTTGCGTGCTGTCTTTTAATTAAATACGGATTATTACACTAAGCCCTGATTTTTCAATCATCAGTTAGACTATCAGAAGAATAAATGTCAGTATAAAAAAAACTTTTACTCCTAGGAATAAGCTCTATCTGAAGTTTATCTGACTATTGAAAAATTGGCCCTAAATATTCAAATTTTTAAATTAAATTTTCACTGACATAATATTTTTTTTACACATCTAAGACTTACCATAATGAAAAAAATGTATGGGTGTCGCACTTATGCGCAGCAACCTGAAATGCAAAATGAAAGGTAATAAGCAGGAATAGGATGTTGTGGACCTAAAAACTTAAAAAAAGGCAAAATAAAACTCTAAAAAAGGCATAAAAATGCATTTATTGAGAGAAAGCATGTAATATAAAAATTAATTGTAGTAATTTTGAACAATCATGAGTTTTTTTAAATTTTCAGGTAACAAGCGCCTGCGATTGTCCCTTATTGGAGACTTTTCACGAGTTGATTTTTGTCGTGCGGCCAAGCATTTCAACTCGTGTGAACGTAAGCTGCAAATCGTGCGACATATGGCGCGGCTAAAATCGACTCGTGAAAAGTCGTCAAAAGTGCTTTAAAGGAGCTAAAGATTAAATTAATTAATTAATTAAAGCACTCGACATCACCCACTTCAACATTTGCCATGAGATCATTTCCCATTTATTACTCAATTTACTTGTTCAACTCTCTCGAGTCCCTTATTGCCCTAAAAATTGATTTGTACTTCTCAACAACATCTGTTGCGACTGCCCTTTTCGCGGCTTCCAAATCTCTTTGATTTTCAAAATCTGGAGAACTTCTCCAATCGAATATTGTAAATTGAGTAAGTTTGCTTTTGAACCCTGATACGTATCGGTTACCGGCCGCGCAATAGAACATGAAGGCAATAGCAGACAAACAAGTTGCATATGTAGATCCTTAATATATGTAGATATATTGGGTAAGTTATCTTTTTATTTGTATTTGAGTGTTTTGTGTGTAGGCATTACTTGAAAGACGCTAAAAAGATAAAAAAAAACATAGAAAAAGGCAAAAAAAGGCAATAACAAGAGAAAAGGCAAAAAAGGCAAAAACGTAAGAAAAGGCAAAAAAAAAGGCAAAATAAAATACATATATTTGGCACGAGGGGGACGTGAAACGGGTTTGTTTTTAATCTATAGTGTCGTACGATTGAGCAAGAAAAAAAGGCAAATTCCACAACATCCTATCCCTGGTAATAAGATTTAAAATACACATTCATTAGAATAATTTTAAATTTTCTCCACTTAAAGTAAAAATTAACACAAAAAACCCTATTTTTCAACTTTTAAGCACAATAAGAAAGTAATGAACATCAATTGAAATGAGATTTTACTTAAATTTTTATGCTCCTATATTATATTTAATAAAAATCACACAAAATCTTGAATCACTTATAAAACCGGCACTCACTTATAAAAACGTATTCACACTTACTTAGTACATACAAGGTATTAGATGCACATAAAACCGGTTTTTGCATAGGTAGATAATATTTTTCATTAAATCCCGGTAGAAGAGCGATTTCTACTTTTAGAAAATAATCTAATCTAATCAAAGTAAAATGAACAAAAAAAAAAAACTAAACGCTCGTGGTGAAAGAACTGTGGTATTTTTTTCCAATTTTCAGTTAATGAATTGCTTGCTTCACAGCCCAAGAGTACTATACTATTGCAATACCCTGCATGCAATCAATATATGTACCTATCCGACTATCAATGCATTGTCTGGATCAAGAGTATAATAATTACCATACATTCAGTTCAAGTGGACCCAGTAGCTTTTGACGTAAAAAGTACTTCAGGCCATTGCCCCTCAAAATGAGTCGAAGAAGGACCAAACAATACAAACAGTGAAGTAGCAGCCAAAAAATTGTTAAAAAATCACGATAAATATGCACCACACGGGCCACAAAACCCAATTGATACAAAAGGTGTAAGTAAGTAACTAGGTCCAGTGTGTAGCAATGGAACTGACGGGCGGAACGGTAAATATGTATAATAGTTCAGTCAATGAGGAGTCAAATGCAGGGAATATGAAAAAAGTGTGACGTCAGCCAATTTTGGGTGCAGCATGGAAGAGTGGTTCGTTCTGAGTATAAATCTCACTTTGCGTATTAATTCGTTTTATGGGGCGTCATTTTTAAAAAGGCGTATGTCTTAATATCTTGAGAAGGACTTGTCGCCCAGACATGTTTCATGCCCTATTTCCTCACAAATTCTCAACAAATCAATAGAAATATAGTTTATATTTGATTTTATGATGCATTTGTTCACTTTTTAATATAAAATATTACCTAATAAATTTGAGAAAACAAATTTGTTCGTCGCGGAAAGAATTCTTGTTGGTACGAACTGTTACACTAAATTCGCGATCCACTCAATCCACATTCCCAACGCAATAATTCACTTCAACTATTGTCTTTCTAAACTATATAGGGGAAGTGGGGGCAAGACCGCCCCTTTAGTGTTTGATTGTCTTAAAAACCAACAAAAAACAACTTTTAATTAACCCCTTGTAGCCCCATGTGACATTTCTGTAATAAACCGAAAAAGATCGCATAAAAGCTGTACAAACTATATTTTTTTTACTTTTGAAGCTTCTAACATAATCTTTAAGTATTGCTTTATCGAAATAGTACCTACTTCAAATTTCTAATAAAAAGTACCAATAGTTTTTAATTGGCAGTTAATGTTGAAAGTTCGGCTTTATTTGAAAATAAGAAAATGTTTGTAAAAACGAAATTTAGAAAAAAATAGTTTTTTATTAGTAAACCCACGGTGTTTTAGTTTTGGATTTTAGGAAAGTGCCTAAATTAATTGTTTTTTTGCTTGAATTTTTGCATTTTTATATAAAAATCAGCCCTTTAGAGGGATCCGTTCGGAGAAATTTTTTTTCCGATTTGTTCGAAATTTTCTATCTAGGTATCCGTTGCGATTGACATATAATCTTCCGATGAAACATGGCGCCCATCAACGCATTGCGATGAAGTGTGTTCAGCAAAGACTTTTTGACAGCTGTGCTTTGAATTTCATCGGAAATTCTCCGACTCAAAGTAGTTGCGGAATCAGTGGCGTACGTTGAGTCGCCGGGGCCCCGGGGCAAGACTAAATTTTGGGGCCCCTTTGATATTTGGGGACCCCTTAGATACAAAAAAAAGTATGTATAAACCATACATATTATATATAATTTCTATCATAAAAGTAATAAATACTTGTACTTGGGGCCCCCAAAATTAAATATTTAGAGACCACTAAAATAAAAATTTGTTTAGCTTAGAATTGATAGTTCTTGGGGCCTCTGTTCTGAAGTAATATGTACATGTACACATTTGATTTTCCAACATCAAACATAGTTTATTTCTTTTGGGGCCCCTGAAAAATTATTTTTGGGGCCTCAAAATTAAGTGCTTAGAGACCCCTAAAATATAATTTAATTTTTTTGGAGCCAAGAATTAATAGGTATTGCGGCCTATGTTCTGAAGTAATATTCGGAATGCCACCAATAACGTAATGTTTTTATTTTGGGCCCTGATGTATTTATGTTGGGGCCCCTGAATTGATATTTAATTTTCCATTTGATTGTTTTGAACCACTGAAGTAATAGCTTAAGAGGATCCTCAAAATTTGTCATGCCATCAGAAAATTTGATGAATAATTTTGGGCTCCTTAGATATAGATTTTGGGGCCCCCAAATTAATATTTGATTGCCTCTCAACTAACGGGGTTCCTGAAAAATTATTTTTTGGGACCCTTCATATAATATTTTTGGAGCCCTGAAGTCATATTTTTTGGGGCTCCTAAAGTAATATTTAGTAATCCATCAACAAATGTAATTTATTTTAAGAAAACAATTTTTTTTAATTTATTTTTTTTTTGACGCCCTGAAGTAAAGGCTTTTGGGGCCCCTGGCCTGAAATTGTTTTTGCTTTTTTGGGGCCCCTAATGTATTATTTGTGGTTGCAAAGATTTTTCAAGTTATATTTTTTGGGGCCCTGAGATAAAATTATAATTTTTCTTTTAAAAAAGCAGTTTATTTTTTTGGGGCCCCTGGGGTAACCTTTTTATTAAATCAATATATATTGAGTGTAGGGATGCAACATCGTTAAAAAAAAAATCGATGTTTGAAAACATCGATGTTTTATTTACAACATCGATGTTAAAAAAACATCGGTTCTATCTTCGATACATCGATGTTTTCCCGATGTTTTTTTTGTTGGACATAAATACGTTCTACTGTATCTAAAGAACAAAATATTTATGTCTTATCTGTTTAAAACCCAAAAACCTAAGTTGAATTCAATTTTTAGGTACCACAAAACAAACAAATTTATCAACAAAATGAAACATATTTTCTTAATACGATTTTCGTTTTTATTTATATATAAATACCATCAATTCTAATCAAATGGAATCAATTTTTTTAACGTTCAGAGCTCTGAACGTAACTCACAAGCATGTCAATAATGGGCAAAGCGGGGCGGTGCCCCGAGGCCCCAACTGACGCTAGGGCCCTGACTGGAGACAATGCAGAGAAGGAAACTGTTATTATAAATAAAGTAGAAAAAATATTACCTCAGGGACCTCAAAAAATGCTACTAAAATAATCTAAGCGACCAACAAATAATGGCCCCTTAAAATTAATATTGTCCCGGAGCCCCGGCAACTCAACGTACGCCTCTGATGGTCGCGTTTTGATTTCTGAACACACAGAAACAGTCTTTTGAATGAAAACATTAAAAAAAAACTTTGAAGCTTTGAACACTAGACAAAAAAGATTGAGTTTGAGAGTTCAAGTTCTGTTATTATGCAAAAAAAGAAAAACGAGTAACAAAATGAACGATGTCGATGTTTTGCAGATTTAACGTCGATGTATCGGCGATGTTTTGAAAACATCGATGTATCGTTTGCATCCCTAATTGAGTGGCTACCAATGACCAATGATACTGAATGACATAATTTGTCTCCCTTGTATCCGAAGTGATTCAAATACATTTTAATTTACTTCGTAACTCAATTTCTGCTAACAGTTTCCTTCTCTGCATTTTCTCCAAAGGGGGCCCCGGGGCGCCGCCCCACTTGCCCCAAGGGAGTGTACGCCCCTGTGCGGAATATTTTCAGAAAAGTTGAATTTCTAAGAAAAAAAATATAAAAATGTAAATATAATTTTGATTTTTTAGTGTAGATTAATAAAAAACAGCGACAAAGCCTCAGCAAGAGAGGTTGGTCGAAATTAAGAAGACTTGAGCATCACAAGGATTTTTATTTATTGAATAAATCATGCTGACACATGTGTCAAATGAATGCGATTGTATACTTTATTTTTTTGTTCAGAAGTGGATACCTTGACAGAAATGTAAGTTCCGATCAGAACGGGCTATCGTTTCGTAACTTTTTCCGAACGGATACTTCGATAGGGCTGAATAAATTATTTAAACTTTTTTTTTGCTCCCCAAATATCGAAATAACTAAGAAAATAATGACTTTATTGAATTTTTAAAAAATACTTGTTTTATTATAGATAGAGGCCAATCGGTTGACATTATTAATTTTAAAATTTACGACCTTGGGTTACAAGGGGTTAAAATAAAGTCTTTATTCATTAAGTTAATTGTTTACTGTAGGAACTCTCATTTATATAAAAAAATTGAATACAAAACAAGGTAGAAGGTACAAATACAATCTGCAAAGTCCTTTTCCTCAGATTCATCACTTAAAGTATTATTTGGCGCCTGTCGCTTAGCTTTTTGGAAGATTTAACGGTGAACCTCGTTTTCTTTTTAATTTTTTCAGTGTTAAAAATACAAGTGAATTTTCACATGCACGATAACAAAATGATGAAAAATCACAAAATTTACCGTAATTCTTAGGCATCTCAACTGAACTTGCTTAAACTCACAGACGTGATTGATCATACCAAAATGAACCTATTTTATATTGCAAGTGTTGCAAGTCAGTTTTACTTTTTTTCATACTTTTACTTTTTTTTAGTACAAAAACGGTTCTGCACTCATAGGCGGTCTTGCGAGTTGCCACCACTTCCCTTATATGTAATCTGTAAATGTAGCTTATTTTGAATCCAGGCCAAGGGCCTAAAATGTGATGATAACTTTTAAAGGAAGCAGTAGGATTGTTGCTTAGTAGAGATATCTATCGATAATCCATAGACCAACATAAAACCGTTGCGCTGAATACTCAATTTGGCCAAAATGTGGACTTAAATCCTTTTCAAAATAAACCATATGCAATACGCGAAGTGAGATTTATACTCAAAACAAACCTGTCTTCAATGCTGCATCCAAACTTACCTGACGTCACCAACTTTTTCAGATTTTACCCATTGACTGAACAAATAAAGGAATTCATGTGGTTTGGTTTGTTGTTGAACACTGAACCAATCTCCACCAGCGTTGCCGCGAAGAAAAAATCGTAGCAGACCATTTAAAATTTTTTTGAGGGCCATTTGAAAAAAGCTAGGGTCAAATATTTTACTAAAGAATTCTTCTTAAAACATTAAACTGCAATTTATTAAAAATGTAAATGTATAGGTATTTATTTATTTATTTGTATGTATTTATTTATTTTTATTTATTTAAAGCATTAAATTTCTTAAATCTAATTAGTTTACAAAAATCACAGATGTACACATTACATTTTTAATTCACAGGCATCTATTAGCTTTCAGCCATTTAGTAAAAACAAATAAAAACAACTGACGTGAGAAAAGTCAAATCACTCAATGAAATAAATTAACGAACTCACTTACATTTTAAATATACCTATTTGATGGTTTATATTTAGTTTTGTAAAGCTTTTTAATTATTACTAAGCACGATATGAAGTTAAATCTTGCAGAATTTAGATAAGTTGGCCATTTCTAATTGGCCCGGGCAAAGGGCCAAAATATAAAATAGGGGGCCAAAGGGCCATTTGGGCACTTTGTGGCAACGTTGATCTCCACCCATTTGGCTTCAATCGAATTCGCGTCTTTAATTTTTTTTAACCGTAAGGAGTTCATTCTCCCGTTAAAAGTTCTGGTTCGATGAATCAAGTCCGTCGTAGACAATGATTTTGTGCAACCAAATTCCATTGAAAATGGCGGGGTGGTGGTGGTGGTAATTTTATCCAATTTCGTTGTGAACCCTCAACCCACTTGCCTTATGCCGTTCGCAGCCTTCGTTCGTAGAGAATTTAAGCCGAGTGAAATGCAAATAGCTCAATGATTTTTTGTAAGGTAAGGATACATATACTTATGTATACATTCCCATCATGAAAAACTTTGTATATATAGTATATAGCTGATACTTGTATACGAAAACGCCAACGATTATTTTTTTAGGCTATTTTGTGGTCAGAAAGATTTAAAGCAATAAACTTGGAATTTATGTACTAAACAATTTTTCTTTGCATCAATAGATTTTGACGTGATAACGTCTTATAAATCGATGAACCATGGTGGCATCCACGAAAAAGTGACGCCATTTTCTCCCGTTCCACCTGAAATGCTTAGCAGTGTGGCATAAATTTCAATTAAAGACTAAAAATAAACTATTAGAGTTACAACAATCTTTTATAACTCATTTCAAAGGTAATAACTAAAAGATGAATACAAATAAAGGATAATTAAAATTTAAATCATTAATAAGTCAAATACGGGTAAAACAAAACTGCAATAAAATATGAGTTTATCATTAAAAAATTATCGGCCACATTTATTGTGAGTTGACTGAATAGAAAAAATTGACTTTATTGAGAAAAATATTTTCAAAAGACAAGTTAAAGGAGACTGGGCACTTTTGTATGGGACGTGGCCCATCGGTGTAACACATTGTGACATACATCAAATGAAAGGTCTCGATGAGTGTATTGTTTTTTAGTATGGGCACAAGTCTGTATATCGTGCAGGGAAAGTGATGCATTTTATGTTCAAAAATATGTGTAACAAAATTCAGAAGTATACATTTTGACTAGATGCTCGATTAAATTGTTTCAAAAACATTACATAACTGTGTTGGAAGTTTAATTGGGCTATTCCATCACCAGTTTTCACCCATGACTTAATGCATTTTTCGGTTTTTTAACACTTTTGTATGGGACGTGGCTCATTGGTGTAACACATTGAGACACACATTAGATGAAAGATCTCAATGAGCGTGTTATTTTTTGGTATGGACAAAAGACTCTATTTCGTGCAGGGAAAGTGCAGTGGTGCATTTTATGCTCAAAAATAAATGTAACACATTGAGACTTACATCAAATAAAAGGTACTGATGAGCGCATTATTCCTTTGAATGGACACAAAACTCTTTCTCGTGGAAGGTGGAGTGTTGCATTTTATGTTCAAAAATGTATTACAGCTTATTTTACATGTTTATGTTTTTAGAACAAAAAAGGTATGGTTTGGAGTTTAAATTCACTCCCACATTTTATTAGTAATATAACTTAAAGTTTGATTTGCATTTTTGAAAAATTAGTCCCAACCATCTTATATTTAAATTACTTTCAAACCAACAAGGTAGTTTCGCACACGACTTCAAAGTACAGAAAATCATATACTAACTCAAACATTTTTTGGTATTGCATTTCATAAATCCATAAAAACCGATAAATGCATTTTTTTGGAAAATTAGAGCAGTTGATGGATTAGTCCAACAAAACAAAGTTATTATAATGTTTTTGAATCAAGTCAATCGAGCATCTAGTCAAAATGTATGCTTTTCTGAGTTTTATTACATACATATTTAAACATAAAATGCATCACTGAACTTTCCCTGCACGAGACACAGACTTTTGGTCATATAAAAAAATAACAAACTAATCGCGAGACCTTTCATTTGAAGTATGTATCAATGTGTTACACAAATGAGCCACGTCCCATACAAAAGTGTTTTAAAAACCGAAAAATGCATTAAGCCATGGGTGAAAACTGGTGATGGAATAGCCCAATTGATCTCCCAACACAGTTATGTAATTTTTTTGAACCAAGTTAATCGAGCGTCTAGTCAAAATTTCTGAATTTTATTACATACATTTTTAGACATAAAATGCATCACTGCACTTTCCCTGCACGAGATACAGACTTGTAAATTAGTACACTCATCGAGACCTTTCATTTGATATATGTCTCAATGTGTTACACCAATTGGCCAAAATGCCCACTCTCCTTTGTAATTAGTTTTTTTTTACAAAATTCTGTGTTTGAAAACCAGTTTTTTGGTCATAACTCCTGAAAAATAACCCGCACAAAAAATTATTGCATACTAAAGTTAAAGAATATTAAATTCTACATCGATTAATGAATGAAAGGTGTGTAATCCCAAGTTTCAAACTTTGTTTTTAAACTATTATTCCAATATGCTTAAATCCATATACATATGTATGTATTTTTAAATACATATGTGTATATGTTTAGGGACATATTTCTTATAAAATTTATTAAGTTAAGCCCAATTTTTAAAATATAACATTAAAAATTCCATCTGTGTATATTAAAATCTTAATTTAAATAGTTTAGTTCTTAGAGGTTTCCCTTTTATTATATTTTTTTATGTGGGGCTTTCCTTTTCCTATTCATATTATTCACATCTTTGATTCAGTGAGCTTATATAAACATTGATTTTTTTTAATAAGCAAACTCATTTAAATAGTTTAATCAAATTTTAATTAGTTATGTGGGCATTTATTGCTTTATATCAATAAATAATTTAATAATTAATAATATAATAATAACACTGGTCACCAAGGTTTTTGCCACAAGAACCAAATTATAATATTCTATATGTTTTTGATGTGCTGAACTCAAATCTAAAGTCAGAAAATATTTATTGACCTCCGTTTTTGAAATATTATCGTTAGAAAATGACGAAAAACATCATTATGGCTGTTTTCGAAGTTATGTTTTTATGTGGTGTAATTCATTTTTAAAAAATTTATAAAGGTGTCTATAAGAACTGGTTTTATTCTTCCAAAAAATGTTTAAATCTTTCCAATATCTCTTTTACTGCCCGAGATATTAAAAAATTAAGTACCGGTCTTTGAATCAGAAGCAGCACTGGCCAACCAAATTAAACTTTTTTTGCCACAAGAACCAAAATATACTTTTCTAGAGGTTTTTGGGTTGCTGAACTCGAATCCCTAATCAGTAAAATTCTATTGGCCTCCGTTCTTTAAGTATTACCGTTATAAGATGCAAAAAAATGTTTTTTTTTATAACGGTTATATTTCAAGAACGGAAGCTAAAAGAATTTTTCTGGTTGTAGATTCGAGTTTAGCGACCCAAAAACCTCTAGAAAAGTATATTTTGGTTCTTGTGGCAAAAATTGTATGCCCAGGGACTTAAACTTTAGATGAAATTTAGTTTCTCTTTGGCTTACTAACTGAAACTTAAGGTATCTCGGGCAATAAAAGAGATATCGGGAAAATTTGAACAGTTTTTGAAAGAAGAATATCTGTTCTTATAATCACTGGTACAAATTTGTTTATAATGAATTACCCCACATAAACTTAGAAGCTCGAAAACAGCCCAAAATGACGTTTTTTTTAGCATTTTATAACGGTAATATCTCAAAAACGGAGGCCAATCAAATTTTTCTGACATCAGATTCGAGTTCAGCACGTCAAAAACCTCTAGAAAAGTATATTTTGGTTCTTGTGGCAAGTGTTGACCAGTGTAATTCATAATTTTTTAATTATTCAATGGTACTCAGTGTTTTACGATCGCTATTTCCGGTCAAAAGACCAAAAGGATAGGTTTTTCCACTATTTTCATTCATAGACATTTGCTAAAACGTAGTCTACCAACTATTACTTTTAGAGTATTAATAAAGCTTGTTTAACTTTTAAAAATCAACACCTAACTACTTCTAAAAATACAAATTCGGTTCTTAAAGGGTACAAAAATTAAATAATATGGAAAAATGACCCAATAAAAAAAGTCGGATTTCTTAAGAAAAAACATTTTATCTCGGTTATCTATGAAATGTTCTCAACCATGTTATACCATTTTGAAAAGAGAATTGAACACACCAACTTTTAGAGTAACTTGCCGAAACATCGTAGTGCATTTTTTCTTACACTACGGTTCATTGAATTAGAGTCATGTAAAATTTTTGAGTACTTAGTTGGGTAAAAAATGATACTTTTAAATATAAATATATTTAAAACTGATTTTTTTCACTTCAGATTCTTTGATGTAGTAAGCTTAGAACAAGCTTTTAACTACAATCAGAGGCTCATCATAAGTGAATGTTAGTGGTTCTGGTTAGTAGACAAAAAATACAAAGGTTCAAATCTTCGTAGGAGGTGAGATCCACCCGGATAATTTATACCAATACAAGCTAATAGATCAGGGGCGTCAATTTGGGAATTAATAAGCTGATGAAGAAAGATTAAATCATTATTGAAGTTATACTTCTTATGGGACGGTGGGTATGAAAATTTGTTTTTTTTGACAAGAATGTCAAAGGGATTATGACGCGATCGCCATCTCCGAGACAATTGGGCAGCAGGGCTGTCGTTTCACCCTTAGAGTTGGTAGTACTTTAGTATTTAAAAATGCAGTACGCCGCAGTACGGTAAAAAAAAAAACACACAACAAGTGGCAAGTTGCATGTTTCATGTCGCATGTGGCAAGTTGCATGTGTCAAGTTGTTTGTGTCAAGTTGCAAGTTGCAGATCAACATAAGCTGAGATTGTTAAAAAAAAATACGCTATTTGATTATTTTAATAATAATATAAAACAAAAATTATAAAAACTAAAAATATCATCAAATGAAATTCATTTAATAAACTGAGTGTGAAGTATAACTTCAGTCGCGTGTACTTTTGTAGACACACTCTTTTTACTTGCGATATAGGTACTATAGGGCAAGTTTAGGATTCGCAAAAAAAATCGAACTCGAGATAACAATTTTACATGACATTACGATGATGGAGAATGCCAAAAAAGTGGGTCCGGCAATTCTGTCTGTCTGTCTGTGTGTCTGTCTCTATCTGGAGCTGCAGCCTAAACGAGTGAAGTGATTTTCTTCAAACTTGGTAGTTAGCAGTTTTTGGTGATCCCTAGAGGGGAAATTGAAATTTTTTTTTATGACCAAAACTAACGGTACCTGCCATATAACGGAAATAGAAAAGTTAATTTTTTTTCAAAAACGGCTCTAACGATTTTGATTTAAATTTTTGTGTGTAGTACTACACATAAGAGCCAACTTTTTAAATAAAAAAAATATTTTTATACCGTTATTAACGGTACCTGTCATAGAACGGTTTTTTTCGTTTCTGAATATCTCGTACAACATTAACCCGATTTAAATGAAAATTTTTATACAAAAGTATGTAAGTAAAGATAATATTAAAATTTTAGAAAATTTTCAAAAAACGCATTTTTGGTTTTTTTAAAAATATTTCAAAATTTTTTTTTGAAAAATCAAATTTTTGAAAACAGATCAATGAAAATTTTTGAAATTTAGTTTTTATGTGTAAATTAATTATTTCTTCAAAATGGCATACCAACTTTTTCTTTGAAAAATGTTAAAAAATTTTTATATATAAAAAATTATTTTTTTTAAAAACGGCTCCTACAATTTTCGAAAATTTTTTTCTAAAAATACCTTTTTATACAAGAAATAAAATGGCATTTTTGTTTTTTTTTTAAGATAATTTAAAACGGAGTTTAATAAATTATAAAAACAGATTTAATTTTTTTATACTACTTATGAAATTTCTTCAAAATATCAAATTTTAAATTTCTTGAATAAAAAGCTTTAACATTATAGTAAATTTAAGCTTAAGAGCAAGTACGTGCGACCCCAGTCGTGCAATTTATTTTTTTACACGTCTCTGTGCTAAAGTTTGTATCTGAAGAAATTGAATGCGATGTTCATAAGGTGGCAAGTTGGAAGGGTCGGTCTAAGGAAGACCTTTTAGAGCGAAGCGTACAAAATTGTGTTGAATAGATTCGATTCGGGTTTTATGAACTTCATAAAAAGGACTCCATACTTGAGAAGCGTACTCAAGGTGGGGTCGAACGTAGCAGTTGTACAAAGATAGAGTAACAAATGGATCATCAAATTCCTTTGCCCAACGTTTAATAAAACCAAGCATTGAGCTCGCTTTATTTACTATAAAATTGATGTGTTCAGTAAATAATAAATTTGAACTTAATTGGACACCCAAGTCTTTGAAGCTAAATACTCGACATAGCTTATGTTGCAAGATGTAGTAATCAAAAATATTAATGACTCGTTTTCTCGAGAATGTAGCTGAGTTAAAAGTTTTGTATGCATTTGGTAGCAGGGTTATTCAAGGTTCCATAGCAAAAGAAAAAATTGAGAAAACTTTAGATTTGTAGTCACGGCATATGAAAATCCGTCACAGGGTGACCATTTTTTCGAATTTTTTTCGAATGCTTATAACTCACAAAAAAATATATGGCTGCAATTTTTTTTATTATTTTTCTGATAACTGCCACCACCTACCCTATCTACCGTTTTCGTTTCGACGTTGACTTTTGGGGCACCCTGTATGTTTAAAAACAAAATGATATAAAATAATTGAACGAAATTCGATTTATCGGGAAGAAACAATTCCGAGTAAACTTTTAAACGTACAAAAGTCTCTCAACTCAGTATGTACAATGTTTTTATATATTGTTTTTTTCTTAGTCTATGCTTAACAAAACTATTATGAAACCAAATTCAATTAAGACTTGATATGAGAAATGCCCGGTTCAATTATAATTGATGAGGCCAAGCATAAGAACATCTAAATAAAATCATTTTCTGTATATCAATTCATGATATCGATTTTTTATCAACTACATCAGAATCCCATGAGAGAAACAAAAACACCGAGAAACCACATTATCTGGATTAAGATGATTTCTCAATCAAACCAAAACAATGAAAAAGTCAAAACACCAATTCTAACTTGACTCCATTGCCTTGTTTTAAGTCAAGGGCCATCACCATTACAGTCACCACAATCACTATCCCTGGAACCACTATACGTTCTGAACATCATTTCGAGTTTAATTGGTTTCGAAGATATTTCCATAGTGAGTCATTTTGTTCCCCATCCAACAAGCTTCTCTGCTGGGTTTTGCCACATACAGATTGAAATCTCAAATTTGGATGCTGCATCTGAAGTCACCAATCAAAAGGTGTAATTTCCCAACTACATAGCTACATATATTCTTGCTGATGCCTCACACGCCACTCGTACAATCACCCTTATGGAAATGTCATTCAAAGTTGACCGAATTGTTCTGGTTTCCACAATCCCAGGTTCCGGCACTGGCTGAAGAATTTCAATTCGACATCATGGAACACCCTGATTCCCCTCTCTGACTATAAAAAAGAACGGTGATGCTGGAAGTTAGCACTGGAAATGGTTTCGGTTAGGTCAACTTATTTCGCATGAATTCAATTAGAGATAAAGAAACTTAATGGCTTCCTATAGGTATCACCTATCCTACGAACGGTGTACTTTAGAAACCTGATTAGAATCAAAAGAACGGATATAGGTTGACGTGAAGGGAAGGTGAAGGTTAACACATAACCATAAAATATTTTTTGCAATCGGGAGATTACCACATCAAAAATCGGGGAAAATCGGGAAATCAGTAAAAACTAAAAAAAAAATCAAGATTTTAATTAAAACTAATCTTAAATAAAACAGAATTTTTAATTTGGATACAAAAAAACTTCCTGTAGGTATAGCATTGTCATTGAGTTCTGAGTTGATGAACAATAAGCATCAAATCAAATCAAATTCCAGGATGGACATTTTATTTCATGAGTAAAGGCTGAGATGTGGTTTTGTTATAATAATTAACTAGAGTAATAATATTTTTTTGTTGTCAGTGCCGGATTAACCTCAAGGCAAACTAGGCAGCTGCCTAGGGGCCCCACTTCAGCTTAGGGCCCCTGACCCGAATACGAACAAACAAAGTTTCTTGGAGTTTTACCTTCAATAAAAAACAGCATTACATTTGTATTTGTTATAAAAATAAGAAAAAGGACAACATTAGCCACGTTCCATTGGAGGTGGTAGTTTACTCATGAGTAGATCTAGTATACTATAAACTCATGATCTTCTACTCGAGGAGATAGGAATGTGTAGTAGTTGAACTAGATTTATCCCCTCCTGAAGGGCCCAACCCGGCGATGGTAGATTGAGGGATTTTTCCCGTTTTTTTTTATTAGAGAAAAAGAAAAATCAAAAAGGCAAAACAGTCAGCTCAAAATCTTTCACCAATACCAAAAGTTTTTTTTACAACTTTGATTTGCTTGTTCAAACACAAAAAGTTGTCTATGTGTGAGTGTAACGGTGTTTCCAAATGAGGTAATCAATTATTACATAATAAATAAAACCAAAATTGAAACTTTTGCTTATTTCTCTTTCCAGTTTTAATAATAAAACCGTAATGCCGACTTTTTAAGAGTCGATTTACGCCGGTGCACGAAGCTTTTCGGTGTAAGTCGAGTATCGTGAATGTAAGCCGCAGACGACTAAAGTTACAATCCCCCTAGCAGAGTCCTAGTCCTAGTCGACTTTAGCCGTGAGGCATATCATGCGGCTAAGATCGCCTCGTGAAAAGCCGGCATAGGTATACTTACTTATACCTTAGGAATCTAAGATAATTTCTAATTACTTATCGTCAATCGAAAATATCTGTGAACCATCAAGTTGCTGTAATTGTTTTGTTATCGAAAGAAGTGGAGAAGATTAAAATCTTGCATTCCTTTGGCTTTTTTGGTCGCAGTGGTTGTAGTAATGAAACAATTAAGTATAAACATTAGCTTTTCCCGACGTTTCGACAGGGGTTGCTGTCTTCTTCAGGGGAACTTTATTTTATCAAAATAAAAACAAATAATTTATTAACAACTGTGCAACAAATTTAAACAATATTGTAAACTTACGTTACATAAAAATATAACAAAAATTGTAATCTACATTAAAAGCAAAAATTAAAAATAATAAAAATGAGCAAAATACACTTCAAAGTGAAGTTTAGTCTTTGATTATTACAAAAAAAAAAACATTTTTGACATTTACTATGAGACAAGAGAACAATATACGGATGATATGTTTTGTGTGTCGAGCTTTCAGTTCATGTTGTTTTTGTTATTAATGATGTGCAGTGTTTCCAGTGTATATCGTTTAGACGTATGTCGTTCAGTCTGGAGAACTTTTACATCTTCGAAGTCTGGAGTGTTGCCACATTAAATTGCATGGTTGGCTAATGCAGTTTTTCCAGGGTTGTTGGATTTGATGTCCGACTTGTGGATGGACATGCGTTGGCGGAGAAATTGTTTTGCTGTGCCAATGTAGCACAAATTGCATGGTTCATTCGGTTTTCCTTTTTTCTTGTAGATCACATCTGTAGCTTTGTCTTTCTCTGGTTTGTTTTTAAGTTTTGTGAAGAGGTGGCTGAGTGTCATGTTGGGCTTATAAGCCATGAGAACATTTTTGGTTTTGTTGATGACAGATTTTTTGAAATTTTCCGTTAAGCCAGGTACAAAAATAACGCTGTTATAGTAGCCAGTTGGACGATCATCTGTGATCTACAAGATTAACTGCAAAGGAAAACCGAATGAACCATGCAATTTGCAAGAATTGAATTGATAAAATCGACAAAACAATAATCGTTAACGTGGTTGTCCGTTTTTTGCTTCACATAACTCCATCACTACGGTCTCATTAAAATTTTTTGGCCACATCACAGTTTAAGAATCTTCAACAATAAATCTAGAACAGCCAAACTGGAATTGGGTTTAAAAATGTTGAAAAAAGTAGCTATATGTACATATTTCTGTTTTAGACAGTACCCAAAAATACCATATTATGTATGTGTAAAATTATTTATAAATTCAATAGTCGTGTTAGCCTAGGTCACAAGGTGTTTGCCTCTTGCTCCGGCTAGGTTCGTTTTCCAAGTTGAAAATGAGTTTACAAAAGTTAATTAAATTTGTATAAGACATCGCGTATTTTGAATTGCCTAACGATTTTAAAACGTTTCTTTTTAAAGAAAAATCTTTGGAAAAACGCAACGCTGTCGTTGCATTTATAAAAAATATTTTTTATAGCCCCACTCTGGAGCTTATAGGCCTACAGAAAGAAATTTTTCTATCGTCAAAACAATATCGTCTGATAAAAATTGATTATCGCTTTTAATTGAAGCAAGACTGACGTCATAACGATATCGTCTGTCGATAATAAATTGACCCTATTTGGTACTCACGTATTCTTTTAAAATATTTTTCCATTTTATGTAACCAAATTGTGAATGAAACAGATAGATTTAAACCAACAACTACTGTTAAAAAAAGAAAACCAATCAAACGAAAGTAATTTTTAAAAGTTCTGCGTGAAGTTCTGCCAACTTTAAAATAAAATTTTATATGTTTCTATTAAAAAAGTGACTGTGTTAAAGTATGCACATACTTTTTTGAGTTGAAAATCGGGAGAAAACCCAATCTTTTGTAAACACTTTTGATTATAAAAAAGGTAACCTACACCAAAGATTATACCATACATTTTTGTTTTGCAGTATTTTTGTATAAAATCACTCAAAACCTGAAAAATGAAACCAATGAAATCTATCTTCGTCCTTTTCTCTCTTGAAAGAACATAAGAATTTGACAGTTCCCTTACCATTTGACCAAGTGTTCACTTTTAGACGTTTACATTTTTGCATAAAAGGCCCTAATATTTTGTCGCACACCAAATGTCGCATGATAAAGCGTTTTTCTTATGAGGTTCAGGGAAAACTAACAAAAACTTCTTTTTTGTTCCTTAAAGCCTTATCTACAATGACCTAAAAAGTAAAGAAGTGGGAAATTTACAAAATTAAATTTTTTTTATTTCTTTCTAGCGCTTTTTGTTTTGGAAAAATTTTTGGAAAAAAAATACAAAAATTGTTTATTAAAGCAAAAAGTAAGTTTATTAAAGATTTTAAGGTTAGAAAAACTGTCAAAAAATGAGTTTAAAAATGTTTTTTTCTCTGTAGTGTAATTTTTTTTGTAAAAAAGAGTTAACAAATAGTTTTTTATACAAAAAAATAAGCTTCAATATAAGTTCAAGTGACCTCAACTCCAAAAATTTTATATATTATTTTTATTATTTTTGTTATTTTTTTCTTCGTCAAAAAAATAAGCTTTCCTCATTTTTTGTTTTAATTTTCTAGCCCGAAAAACCATACAAAAATGTGTTTGAAAATTTACACTTTTGTACTTTTTCACTTTTTGAGCCAATGCCAATGTAGTTACGGCTTTATGGGAACCACAACAAGCCTTTAAGGTATGTATAAGTACAATGGCCACTTTTTGCAAAAAGTCGAAAAGTGAAATTTTTCAAACTCATTTTGTGACAGTTTTTCTGATCACAAAATTAAAAATAATGATGCAGAAAGCCAACTTTTCGGTTTCAAAAACAATTTTTGTAGTTTTTTTTCCAAAAATTTTTCAAAAAACAAATAGCGCTAGAAAGAAATAAAAAAAATTTAATTTTGTAAGTTTCCCACTTTTTCATTTTTTAGGTCATTGTAGTTATGACTTTTACATAAAAAGAAACGTTGTCGTGCGAAGCAGTTGGTGTGGTAAAGGATGTTTATCTTAAATTTTCACTGCCACACAGTACCACGGATTACCTTTTTACTACTGTATACTGTGAAGATCAACACCTGAACGCACCTTTCATAAATGTGCACCTATCCTTCCTTAATCTCTGATAACGCTTTCACTAAAATTTTCCTGGAAAACTGAATACCACAACTATTATTCCAATTGGAAGTGCGATGTTTTTTATATCTCGCTTAGAAAGTGTACCTCCCATACAAATTTTTCAATTCAATTCAAATATCTTGAAAACGGCTCTAACGATTTTGATTAAACTTTGTCGAGGTAATATGTATTGAGCAATTGCAATAAAACTGCAAGTTTTTTTTTTCCAAAAAAGGTCAAATACATTTTTTTTCATTTAACAAAATTTTGACATGATGCGTTTGCTTTATTTCGGTGGGTGTATAGAGGCAGCTCTTAAAATCTACATGTTAACTAACATAAAAGTGCTTTGAACTGCAAGAGCAAGTACGTGGGACCCCAGTCGTGCATTTTATTTACTAATAGTCCAGTCATTAAACACAATTGGAAATGCAAAAGAACCGAGAAAACTAAATTTTGGATATGTTGTAGGGGGTGCATTTCTGCTTAACTTGAAGTTTTCCACACAGATTTCCTTTGAGCTTTGTCTAGCTTTTACCACGCCTTATACAATTTCATTTGACTATCATGCATCGTTATTAAGATATCGATAAAAAAAAGTCCAAAATTTAGGACATGACATTTGCTTTTTTGACATTATCTATTTTTGGTGATAAATATCGAAAAAAATATTGAGACAAACTTGTAGAACCTGTTCAGACATGTTCTCATAAGTGTTTTAATTTCTTTGTAAGAAAATCAGAAAACTATTTAATTTTTATTTTAACATTTTGAAAATTTTTAGCAAGCTACATTATTGCAACACATTGCATATAAAAGTGTTGACGAAATTTAGAAAACAATTGGTTGAGTCGTTTTTGAGAAATCTACACTGAACCAAAAAGGTACATAAAATTAATGAATTTGTACATTAAATTAATGTAAAAATTCATGGCAAATGAGCCAATGTACAAATTTATTAAATTTAAGAATCTTTTTATGAAGAAATTCATGAGGGAATGAATCTTTCTTAAAAATTAAGAATAAGTTCTTAAATTTCAAGAATTCTGTTCATAAACGAATCCAAAAATTTTTGAACATGTTTAAGAAAAGTTTCTTAGATATTAAGAAACGTTTCTTAGATTTTAAGAAAAATTCATACAATTTAAGAATTATTTCTTAAATATTTTTTTTCTTCTATAATTTAATTTTATGAAAAAAATCATAAAAACTATGAATTTTTCTTAAAGTTGTATGATTGTTTTCATAAAATATATTAAAATTTATGCATTTATTTATATAAATGCATATAATACATTACCATTCCAAGCCTTTAATTTGTTCCTAAAAAATTATTTTCCAAACAAACAAACAAACAGCAAGAGAAAGAGATTTTTTGAGAATCGTTTTTATTTTGTGTTGATTTTTCCCCTTTTGCTGGTTCAATAACACGGTGTTACAATAATGAGGTTTTAAAATATACGCGGGCGGAGACCTATCACGTTTTGTAGAGCTAGTCGCACTGATTACGAAATGGTATTTCGATTTTTTTACAGATATTGGTAGGAGATAAATACCTTTTAAACAATGTATAAAACATGTAACTCGAATAAACCACCTAGAATTTATAAGCTGTCAAAGTTCACAAATTCCATTTTTTTTCGCCATTTATCCAAATTCGACATCAAATTAAAGTATATATTTTCACAACAACATGCTGTTTTAAAAATATATTCTAAAATAATATTTATTTCCAAATCACAGGAGGTATTTTTTATGAAAATCAGTTTAAAATTGGCTTAGAAAAAAAAAATTTACGATGTCAACCCAGATACAGAAATTCGAACTTTCTCAAAAAATAGAAGACATAGAAACATATAGTCAAAAAATAAATTGAACAAATTGCTTTCGGTTAGGAATTAAATTTACAAAATTATTCAAACGTGTTGATTTTTTTCTCTTTTTCACGCTTAGGATCGAATTAAACCCATATTGGTCACTTTAAAAGGCTGCCAGACCAATTTATTCTTATGCTACACATCGAGACCTTTCTCTGGATATGCATCACAACATTTTTCACATGAAAGGTTTTCTTAAACAAGAAACAGAAACAGGATTTGTTTTCGAAAATTTCGAAAATTTCGAAATTTCTACTTTTAAGTTGTCTACCGGGGTGTTTGTCAAAGAAATTTGGCCTGACTTTTTGCGCTGACACTTGGGAATATTATGTGACAAATTTCATCAAAAAAAATATTATGCAAATTACTTTCGGTTAGGAATTAAATTTACAAAGTTACCCAACCAGGTTGACTTTTTTCATTTTTTTACACTTTGGGTCGAATTTAACCCAAGTTGGTCACACCAAAATTCTGCCAGACTTAATGATTCTTGTCTTACTCTTCCAGGGCTTTCTTCTGATATACGTCACAACATTCTTTAGATGACTTGACTTCTTTCATTTTTGTCACACCTTTGGGTCGAATTTAACCCATGTTGGTCACACCAAAATGCTGCCAGACTTCACGATTCGTGCTTTACTAGTTTGAATTAAAAAAGTGCAACGAAGTGCTTTTTTATGTATAATGGTAAAGGCAGAAATCACAGTCCACTATTAATTCCATACTGAGGTTTGCGGGCTATCCCTAGGAAAAATTCTTGAAGCTTCGCGAAAAATACGAATGGTATAAAAAGAGAAGGTATGATCATTAGAAAAAACTCAGTATCGAGAACTGTCAAAACTTATGGCTACTTAAGGTTTTGACAGCCCAGCCCATTGAAATTGTTGTTGTAAACAAATTTGTCTTTGAAATTGTTGTTGCTTTTGACTTTGCCAAATGCCAAACGTCAAAACCTTATTACCCCATTTTGTAAGATGGCGGCTCTAATGATCATACCTTGTCTTTTTATACCATGGACGGTAAGCACATTGCGTGGGTAAAATATTTTCAAATTCGTTAGTGGAGTTTTGGAGATATTTGGGTTTGAAGTTTCGGATTTCACAATCAAGATTTCATCTAATTTTTCGAACAATTAATCGTAGAATGTGTAATAATGGGTGTACAGAAATAATATTGGTATGGTTTTTTTCTTGTCTATAAATCTGTATCAAAAGTTTTTTTCTTTGTTAAAAAAAAATAATACATATTAGGTATTTACTTCTCAAAAGGTGATTTTTTTAAGCGAGGCATTTGGCACATCGAAATATCAAAATATTCAGTGGTGACATGCACTTTTTTTTGGAATTTTTCGATAGCTTAATGTGTTACCTTTACTTCTATGTATAAAATAGTTCTAAAAAAAATACAAAAACCTTATAATAAGCAAAATATAAAAATACGCGCTGAAATATGCCTATTAAATAATAAGAATAGAAACTATAGTTCAGTCAATGGGGAAAAATCTGGAAAAAGCTATGACGTCAGCTAAGTTTGTATGCAGTATTGAAGAGGGGTACAAATCTCAGATTGCGTATTGTTTGGTCTTGTGGGGCGACCGCCATTTTGAAAAACGCATTTGTCTCAATATCTCGAGAAAGACTAGTCGGACAGAAAACTTGAAAGGACTTTTTAGATTGGAAATTAATTTATCTTTCTTTTTCTAGGACATCATTTTTCTCTAGGAGCTATAATTTCAGAGTAAGAGAACCGCAAAGTATTTCATTCTCAGTAATTCCGCACTTAACTCTAAAGCTATGATTACGCGGTCAACGAAATCGGTCAACGCGTTGACTCTCTGACGTCAAGAAAAAATCCATATTCTCTCTGTCATCTCACCGTCAACGTTTGCAGTGTCAATGCATAAAACATTGACTATCACACGATTGACACTATTGCGTCAATGTTGTCCTCAATTACGTTGACGCGCAGGTATGTCAACGTGACATTTAAGCACTGCCAACGCGTTGACTCGCAAAACTTTGTTGATCACACTGTTTGACACAAAGCAAAAATTTAAATTTTTCAAAAATATTTTGTAAAAAAAAGCGGAGAAAATGAGATTTGAAAAAAGCTCTCGTAGAAAAATTAAACGGAAATATGTTTGACATTGTTGCATTGAAATGTAAATATTTCGAGATGTACGCAATGTACTTTTAAGATTAAAGTCTTAAATGAATTCTGATAAGATTGTTGAACGAATAAAAATTTAAAATTACAAAATTTGTGTCGAAAAATTAGAAAAAAAATAAAAAAGTTTCGACATTTAATTTTTAAAAAATCGAAAAAAAATCAACATGCCCACTAAGGTGGGTCGTTTTTGGGTTTTTTTCGAATTTCAAATCGTAATAGCGCGGAAACGTTGTGAATGGTGAAGACTAAGAAGGGGTTAAAAAATAATCAAAATCGGTTAATATCTTCAATCCGCGCATCGGCTCTAAAGCTTAAAAAAATATTTAAAAAATGGTATTTTTACAAGAAAAATTTAAAAACCCTAACATCTTTTTTTTTAATAAAATAGCTTTGGAAAACCTTTGTATTAGCTAAATATTAAGTAGAAAAAAAAATTGTTGAAATTGGGTAAGGACTTCCGGTCGCACATGCGTTTTGAAATTTGTCGAAATATGGCAAAATTCATATTTTTACGATTTTTTTTTAATGGTTTAGATTATTTGGTAAATTATTATTTTTACCAAATTTGAAGTAAAAATGAAGTTGGCACAATCAGTGAATGCTATGAACTCATTAAAGATTTGAAAATCTGTCGGTCAAGAGGGATTTGACTATGTATCATTCTCCTCGTCGCACAGTGGTGCTTTATGGCGTCAAAAATCATTTACACGGCCATTTCTTGACGAAAAGTCGTGAAATTTGGGACACTGAAGCATATTAGTATGAGAAATACGAAAAATCTTCCAACTTTTATTTTTTCAAAATGGTGGTTCCAAAATGGCGGACAGAATAAGCGTTTATAGAGTTTTCTTTTACAAAACTGAATATAAGCTAAAAATTTAGCTAAATAGATGTCAAAAAGATGTTCGCTCTTGGATTTGTTTAGAACTGTTCATATTCAATGAAAAACAAAATTAAAAAAATTTAAAACAAAGACCAAAATGTACCAAAGTAGTAAAAAACACTTGTATACCCTTTTTATGCTATTTCTTGGATTTTTTGATTAAATAAGCACATTTTTTACATCTTTCCTATTTATTTTCATGAAAACATAGTTGCCAAATATATAACGCCAAAATAATCAACTTTATGTGAAAATAAATATGAAAGATCTAAAAAATGTGCTTATTTAATCAAAAAATCCAAGAAATAGCATAAAAAGGGTATACAAGTGTTTTTTACTACTTTGGTACATTTTGGTCTTTGTTTTAAATTTTTTTAATTTTGTTTTTCATTGAATATGAACAGTTCTAAACAAATCCAAGAGCGAACATCTTTTTGACATCTATTTAGCTAAATTTTTAGCTTATATTCAGTTTTGTAAAAGAAAACTCTATAAACGCTTATTCTGTCCGCCATTTTGGAACCACCATTTTGAAAAAATAAAAGTTGGAAGATTTTTCGTATTTCTCATACTAATATGCTTCAGTGTCCCAAATTTCACGACTTTTCGTCAAGAAATGGCCGTGTAAATGATTTTTGACGCCATAAAGCACCACTGTGCGACGAGGAGAATGATACATAGTCAAATCCCTCTTGACCGACAGATTTTCAAATCTTTAATGAGTTCATAGCATTCACTGATTGTGCCAACTTCATTTTTACTTCAAATTTGGTAAAAATAATAATTTACCAAATAATCTAAACCATTAAAAAAAAATCGTAAAAATATGAATTTTGCCATATTTCGACAAATTTCAAAACGCATGTGCGACCGGAAGTCCTTACCCAATTTCAACAATTTTTTTTTCTACTTAATATTTAGCTAATACAAAGGTTTTCCAAAGCTATTTTATTAAAAAAAAAGATGTTAGGGTTTTTAAATTTTTTTTGTAAAAATACCATTTTTTTAATATTTTTTCAAGCTTTAGAGCCGATGCGCGGATTGAAGATATTAACCGATTTTGATTATTTTTTAACCCCTTCTTAGTCTTCACCATTCACAACGTTTCCGCGCTATTACGATTTGAAATTCGAAAAAAACCTAAAAACGACCCACCTTAATGGCCACCTTCAAACGCTTATAGCATAGGAACGCCGCATCCAATGTTAACGGTTATGGTTTTAAAATGTAGCTTAGAATATACAAATCATTTTTGGTTTTTTGTCAAAAAAAAATGTTTGCATCCAACATGGATGCCATTGCCACACCAAAAATTTTTTTTGTATACAAAACAAAAAGGTAAAATGAGAACCACCCTCCCTCCAAAACAGTACACCATTCAAATAATCGTCCTACAAACAATTTTCCTAATCCAACTTTCATCAGATTCTATACAAAAAACAATGTCATTCTAAAACGATGACACGGTATTAAATTCTGCCGCGTCAACGCTGGGACAGGGTCATTGCGATGACACCCAGTCCTAAAACCCTGTCAACGCGTCCCAATGGTATTGACAGAGAGATTACACGGTCATCGAAAACAGTCAATGCGTTGACCCAAAAATGTGTGTCAACGCGAGAGTCATCGTACCCGTCAACGCAATGACAGAAGTTTTCGTTGACGATCACACAACGTGACACTCTTGGGACAGATTGTGACGTCATTTTTACGTCAGAGAGTCAACGCGTTGACCGATTTCGTTGACTGTGTAATCATAGCTTAAGGGTTGTTTAAAATATTTAAAATAGGTATGTATAAAAAAACACACAATTTGCGGTACTGTGTTGATGAACTAAAAAGCCTACAATTGGGTATATATTTTGTCCAAAAATTGCATATTCATTGAAAAGGGCGAATTCATGAACACAAACTAAGTGAATTGAATTCGATCAGAAAGTCTAACTGAGTGAAAAAATGCAGAACACCTTACTTCACTTTCAGCAAGTGAAATATGCTCACAAAATTTCCAAACTTATTCTGGAAGCCACTTATAGTAAAAAATATTTTCCAATTCATGCTCAAAAGTTAAAATTTTTAACTAAAGTTTATGAGTCGCACTAAATCTTCAAGCAATCCACACAACATTCCTGCAAGTACATACATTAATACCAGATACCACTATACATAAATCTAGTTTGGCAATCCAATAGATTTTAATTAAAATCATGACTCGCGAAAAGGAACGTAATGCCAGCCAATTGACCGTAAAATTGTATTACTCATACTCACTTCAGGATTATAAGCATAAATGTGTTTGATATGTGCTATGTGCATGTACATATATTATCAATATCCAACATAAAATCCAATTACTTTTCCTGTATTGCAAAGGGTACCTAATGAAAAAGCGTGGTGTATTGGCAAATCAGGTTCACCACTTTATATATATGTCGTTATATTTTGTTTCATAATTGTTTTATGGTGAAGTCAAGTAAGCTAGCGCAAATTAAATTCTTCATCGTCAATGAACTCTAATTTAAATTTTTTTACGCGGAATAAAGTATTGTTATTTGCCCTAATCAGTACTATAGGTAGTGTTATAAGCACACGTCGGCTTAGAGTGTAAAATTGCTAACTCCTATATGCTAACTGCATATTAATACGATTTATAAAATTGATTACAAATACAAAAAGCATTCATAATTCTTTGGCACCGGGTACAAAGGGGTTAAGTCAGAAAAGGTAACTTTGAGAAAAATAAAATTGAAGTTACAATTTTTGTTTGTAAATCTGAATATTATTATTTAGAAAAAGTAATGATGCAGAAATATCATCTATAAGATCTATTATAATATCCATATGCTGTTGACCAGAAAATGAACGTTCTTAAAAAAAAAATTGTGTTGACTTAAACCTTTAGAGCCATTTAGTCTTCAAAAATAAACTTGGTACAAAGGAGTTAAGTCAAGAAAAATCTTTGTTTACATTGATAACAAAGTTTAATTTATAAAAGAAAGTTGGAAATATCAATGCGATTAATTAGGTACCAAATGTAAGAATTCTTTTTGAGCTAATATAATACTATAGAAAAATGGCTTTTCGTTTTCTGTCTTCCTCTTGACTTAACGCTTTTGGACCTATTTTTTTATTTAAAAGTTAAACATTAATACAAAAACAAAGGAGTTAAGTCAACTTACGCCCTTAGTACCACACAATTTTAAAAATTTTTGACTTAAAACCTTTGTACCGCATCATTTCTAAAGGAAGGAAATACGCTAGAGCTGTGGCGATGGGACCAAATGAAAGAGAAAAAAAAAACTGGCTGAGGTACAATAAAAATCAGAAAATCGATTATTTTGACTTAACCCCTTTGTACCCGGCAGCAAAGAATTTATCAATTCTTTTATATTTATTAGTAGAGTCGAACGGGGTAGGTGTACGCACTTTCGGATTTGAAGCACGATTCCGAGCGCAATGTGAAGATATAATACAGGGCTTTACAAAATCGGAAAGCTGCATATTTTGGCTACTCATTAAATAAAAAAACTATGTTTGTTTTTATTTTAATTACATTATAGGTAAATGAAAACCCAAAGCAAGTCAAATTGAACCCACTTGCTATACATAAGGGCAAGTGTGCCCCTTACATGTGCTTACATGTTTAAAAATAAAAAAACATGACATGTTACTTACATTGTAAGCACTCGATTTTTTTATTTTTTAGTTATTCATTACGACTTTTTTGTTTATGTTTGTAGTTTTTTTTGGAATATATTTTCGTAATCTCTCAAATATTATCTTTATGTGGAAAGTGGAAACACCATTATATTGAAAGTTGAAACTACCTACAAGTTTTAATTCAACAATGTCTTTAAAAAAATCTTTTAAGAAAAAGAAATTATGATAAAGCGAAGAACAAGGAGAAGAGAAAGCATTTTAAAATAACAATAACATTGCAGAATAAACAAATAAGACTCTATATATCCCAAATCTGCATTCAACGCTGAATCATCTCTATGTATGTAAAGGCTCTCGTATACATCAAGTCTGCGGCTCTCGCTCACGCATTTCAAAAGCTTAACCATGGACGTATTACACAGGTCACAGGGTATCCCGGGATGAGATAAGAAGATTTTGAGGGATGATTCTTGGGTATATTCTAAGAAAAAAATTGTTCTACAGTTACTCTCTATCTGCAAAGTTGATACACTTTAGCGATGATTTAAGAAAACGCTTACTTTGGTATGCCTTTACTCATGTTAATGTTAATTACTCCGTTATGATAAAAACTTCATTAAGAACTTGAATTTTATAAGAAATGCTATTCTTTGTACCTGCATTTAAAAAATTTTAATTTTAATTTTTTTAATTGCTCAGATATTAATTTTTAAATGGAATTATTTTTTTCTTACCCATGATAATTTTTTACTTTGGGCTCGATTTTCTGCGATAAATGTGTTATAAACATAATGTTTTATAAATTTATACGGGTTGGTGATGAATGACCAAAACCCATAATCCCAAAGAGAAAATCCCCAAAGCCAAAATTCCCAAGACAAACCTGGGTATAGACAAAATCTTCAGGAAAAAATCTCAAAAAAAAAAATCTCCGAGCGAAAATCCCAAAATTTCAGATGCGCAAGTTGTGTATCAAGCAATCAAATCGCGCGCGCGATTTGATTGCTTGATACACAACTTGCGCATCTTCATTTTCATCTATTTTTACTCATATTTAATTGTATGCTGTGATAACTTGCCTAAAAAGATTATGCTTAGTTCAACTCGCTGTATATTAGAATCATGGTTAAGGCACACGAAGGTTCAAGTCACGGTTGTTTACACAATTTATTTTTTCTATTCCGTTTTAAAAGAAGAACCTTTATGATTTTAAAATTGTCGTGTTTAGTTCTGATTTTACTTTGACTAACAGTGTTTTTTTATCATTTTATTAAGTTTTTGTTTTTGCTAATTGGAGATTTTTGGGGATTTGGAGAAAATGGGAGAAAAAATTATTTATTGGAGATTTTGTCCATTGGATGCCTTTCCCCATGGAGATTTTGTCCATGGGGTCAAAAATTTTCTGGAGATTTAATCCGATTGAGATTTTATTTTTTGGAGATAGTGTAGGTTTCCCATTTATACTTATGAGGAAAACAATAATAAACAAAAAGTCATTAACAGGTTTGCCAGAAAACTCATAGGTACATTTTCATTTTATGATATTTAGGAAAACCTGCACCAAGTAAAATCTTTAAAAAATGTGTTTTTTTACTTGAGTCAAAAATGGGTACTAATTAAAAATTTATTTTTGTAGTTTAAGTTTATTTCTTTAGTTTTAACAGAGATATTAACATTAACATGAGTAAAGCAAGCGTTTTCTTAAATCATCGCTAAAGGGTATCAACTTTGCAGATAGAGAGTTACTGTAGAGCAATTTTATTCTTAGAATTTACCCAAGAATCATCTCCCAAAATACTTTTCTCTCATTACAGGACATCCTGTATAATACGTCCATGAACTTAACAATATCGATTGTTGTTGTTAGATGATCTCCAGATCTAGAAAAAGTGTCTTAATAAAAATTTTCAAATTCGGCTTCCTTTTCAAACTTATACCTAGACAAAAACACAAAAAGTAACAAAAAGAGTCGAAAATATTCATCGGTACAAAAATTATCATATTTTAAATCTTTATAACCTATCCATAGATTTCAAAGAAAATTATCTTGTTATTTTTGCCACTGCACTACACATAAAAATATAAAACTATGAGGATGCGAAGAATTTAGATTTTTTTGTATCAGTAACAAATTTATTTTTGGCAAAAATTTCCTTAAAAAATCGTTTTTTTTTTTTAATTTTTTGATACAGTTCACTTAAACATCTGGAGTGACCCAAAAAAGTTATTCCAATGTTTGTTGTTTATTTATTCAGCTTTCAGCTGCCGGTTTTTCTGTTCAGAATGATCGTTTATAACTCAAGATAAAGACCGAATACTAAGTAGGCTGGAAAAAAACCACAAAAGAATCATATCTCGAAAACGAATCCATAATAGTAGGAGAGCTAGTGGCACATTTGACTAAGGTAGCTCTTGTAAGGCTGAAAATTCGTACAGTGGTAGTTTTTAGCATGCTAAGTAAGAAAATCTTGGTCTGGCAGGCCTCAGCGGTGCACATCATATATATATATGACCTTGAAAGTGTAATTTTCAACTTTTTTCGGAAAATTTTTTTTCGGGGAAAATTAGCAACGGATTCTTGTAGAGGAGTTAAATACAAGCATTTTTTACTATCGGAAGGGGGGGTCTATCTCCCCCCGTTTAGGAGCGAGGGGCAATTTTCTAAAAAAGTAACTCAAAATAAAAAAAAATTATTTAAAAACGTCGGCAACACCTACAGTTATGAGTGATACATTTTTCAATAGGCAGAATACTACACTTTATATTAGTTTTTAAACCAAGTTATTTTAATGAATGCTTTTTGAAATAATCGATTTCAAAGTCAAATTTTGGGCAAAAAAAGTTGAAAATTACACTTTCAAGGTCATATATATATATGATGTGCACCGCTGAGGCCTGCTAGACCAAGATTTTCTTACTTAGCATGCTAAAAACTACCACTGTACGAATTTTCAGCCTTACAAGAGCTACCTTAGTCAAATGTGCCACTAGCTCTTGGACTATAAATATTTGTTTGGATAACATTTTCGAGTTTCCTGGGCTCGAATCTATATGTAAAGTATAACGGAACTTGGTGGCCAAAAAAATTATATTTTTTTGTAAACTAGTGTTATATAAAGGAGGTGGGGAGGGTCGTATTACTGTATTTAAAAAATCTGCTTAATGCTGTACGATTAGCCCAGTAGAATTAAACATTTCAAATGGAAAAAAATTAGATCGTGCATTTTTTTTCATAGGATGATAGAGGGGATCACTGGGAGCTTAAAACCAGTTTTTCGGGAAAATCGACCTTGTGCTTAAGCCGCCATCTTGGATTAAAGGTAAAATACGTTTTAGTGAATAACTCGGCCATTTTTGATTTTTGACAAAAATTATATGCATAAAACTTGTAGAAAATTTTATTTTCTATAACTTTTGTCTTAATAAATTTTCTATATGACCTATATTTTTCGAGTTAATTTGAAAAAACTATACCCCTACTCAGCTTAAACTTTATACCCGCTTTGATTATAGATTTTAAGATCAACGCAATATGGGAGTGTTTTTATATGTTTTTGGGGATGATAAATCTAGCTGCAATGTTAGTTCTTGCAAATTCATGAAATTTTATAAACAAAAGGAACTATCTCAAAACCGGTAAGTGTCGTTTTAAACAAAATTGGTAAATATTATAATTGATGTCTAGCAAGACAAGCAAGTTTTTGAATTTTTCAAATCGGTTCATTAATGCCTGAGATATGACCAATTGTATACCTATAATAAAAGCTTAAAAGAGAGAGTGAGTTATAAACAATTGGTCATATCTCAGGCATTAATGAACCGATTTGAAAAATTCAAAAACTTGCTTGTCTTGCTAGACATCAATTATAATATTTACCAATTTTGTTTAAAACGACACTTACCGATTTTAAGATAGTACCTTTTTTTATAAAATTTCATGAATTTGCAAGAACTAACATTGCAGCTAGATTTATCATCCCCAAAAACATATAAAAACACTCCCATATTGCGTTGATCTTAAAATCTATAATCAAAGCGGGTATAAAGTTTAAGCTGAGTAGGGGTATAGTTTTTTCAAATTAACTCGAAAAATATAGGTCATATAGAAAAATTTATCAAGACAAAAGTTATAGAAAATAAAATTTTCTACAAGTTTTACATGTATAATTTTTGTCAAAAATCAAAAATGACCGAGTTATTCACTAAAACGTGTTTTACCTTTAATCCAAGATGGCGGCATAAGCACAAGGTCGATTTTCCCGAAAAACTGGTTTTAAGCTCCCAGTGATCCCCTCTATCATCCTATGAAAAAAAATTGAACGATCTAATTATTTCCATTTCAGCTTAATTTTTTGTACATCCCGACTGGGCTAAATACGGTATGATTAAAATGATGCATTTAAAAACACTGCAAATTCAGAATGCTGTAGCTGAACATACTATACAATATATGCATTGAGTGACCGCAACTCACATAGAACAAATTTTTTGTCGAATTTTTTTCGGAGGAACCCCATAAAATGTTCCGCCTTAGCAGATTTTTAGATAGCCAAAATTTCAGCTCGATTGGATAAGCCTAAATGGTGCCGACACTCACTCAAAGTATCAAAAATCTCTGTTTTTTCACTGTTTTTCGAAGAAAATTAGCTCTAGCTCCCAAACAGATGGGGTTATTTTCACTTTTTATATATTAAATTAAAGGTAGGGTTGTTAAATTAGCATTGTTGTGCAAATGCGTTTAATTTGAACATATTTTACAAAGGTTAACAACATTAAACTTTTATTTTGTATTTGAGATTAAACTGAACTTTTCTAAAAGTTTTTTTGTGTGCTGAACTCGGCTCTGCAAAACTAGGCCACAGGAAATAAGGCTCCAAAAGAAAAAATGAAATAAGGCCCCAAATTGGGGTATTTTTTCATAATGAAATTATGCGTTAGTATTAAAACGATTAAATTGCGCGATTTTGCCAGCTATTCTGTTCTTACTATTGCTTTTCTATGTAAAAATCTTGCTGCAAAACCCTCAGCGAGTCCACAATAAGCGGTACTTTGACAATTCTGGGTCTAAGCGGAATTTCACAAAAGTTCTTTGAAAGCCAATTCAGTTTAGCATTTTCATGTAAATTATGGAAAATGAAATAAGGCCCCCTAAAATTAGTATTGAGGTCTTAATTCATTGGGGCCTTATTTCATAATGAAATTATGCCTCAAAAACAAAATGAAATAAGGCTCCAAATATGAAACAACACCCCAAAATTTGTTGTGTGTATTTTTTGGGGTCTTATTTCCTGGGGCCGCTGAACTCGAATCCGAAGTCAAAATATTTAGGTACTTTTTTCGTTTTTGAGATATTAACGCTGTGCTGGAAAATGCTGTTTTTGAGGTTATGCTCTTATCTCTAATGTACCTACCGGTTCCTTTGAAAAACGTTGTCTTCTGTCAAAACTGTTTAAATCTTTCCGATTTTTTTTTAACTGTCTGAGATATCATCAGTTGTTTGGCGTAATTTAATATCATAAAAGAGAAATATAACGCCTCTTTTATAAGTAGGATATTTTTAAAGGAAGGGCATTTTCAAAAGTGGGGCATTTTTGAAGGTAGAACGTTTTCATAAGTAGGGCATTTTTGAAGGCAGTGCATTTTTGAGGCAGGAAATTTTTAAAGCTGGAGCAATTTTTAAGCTATGGCATCTTTATAAGCTAGAGCATTTTTTGGAAGTAGGACATTTTCATAACTAGGGAATGTTTTAAGGTAGGGCATTTTTAAGGCAGGAAATAATTGAAGGTAAGAGCACTTTAAAGGTGGGGCATTTTTGAAGGTAATCCCTTTCTGATGGTAGGACATTTTTTAATATAGGGTATTTTCCAAGGTGGGGCTATTTTAAGGTTGGGCATTTTAAATTCAAGGTAGGGCATTGCCCCTCAATGCTCCCCCTGGCTACGGGCCTGCTCTGGGGTAAAAATCAAACAAAAAGCTGGTGTTACTGCAAGTGTTTTAACAGCCCGCAGATTAATAAGAATAAAATAAGAAATTCAGCCAAATATGTTTGAAATAGTATTTTAGCATTTATTTCTATGATTGCAACCCAAAAACAAAAAATTGATAGATACACTAAAACATATAGATCTAGGATATTTTATTTAAAAGAGCTGAGCAGCGAACTTGTTTTTATTTTAATTTTAATTTTTAACAGTTTGCTTATGTTTTGCTATCTAGATTACATTATTTATGGACAAAATACCTTTGAAAATTTGTGTGCTTATTCAGTTGAAGCCGAGTGTACAAAACGATATTTCTCTTTGAAATATTTTGATTTTTGATTGTCTTTGTGGAATGGGTAAAAAAAACTTTTGAATTATTAAAGTATCTATTACCCAACTACTTGAGCAATAAAAACAAACCCATTCAAAAAGTAATGATTCAAAACAATTGAACTCTGTTTTTGTATGGTGGTAAGAAATTGAACAGCCAATAGACATCCTAGATAAAAGGGACTCTGTTCTAGGATAGATACTACATATTTATATACTTTTACTGTACACAATCTCCATAAAATAAATGTTCTGGCTTGACTGAAAATTAATTTTTTTTTTTGCGTAAATAACGACAGTACTCAACAGAGTCACTTAATTTAATTTTCTCTTTTAGCAGTCCGCATCATGAATCATGATTGTTCTCGGTTGGTTTGGTACTGTAACTGTAGTCGTAGAAAACAACAAGTCTGCAAAGTAAGTGTAGCCTAGTAGGTACTCTCTTCAGTCTATCATAATATCACCACTAAGTTTACCATTTAAATAACCTAATTGTGCACCTCACTCTTACTTTTGGTTAATCAAAATGTGTAGAAGACCACTGGAATCAAAGAGGAAAATAAAGAACATTGTCTGCTGGTATGTACCTTTGCCGCCACCCTGCTCCCTGCCAATTATATTTTAAATATCTCGATGTTATTTATGAAAATTTACTGGTCCATTTCTGACATCTACAAAATAATCAGTTCCGATACACATGAAAAAGATATTCTTATGCAGATAGAGAAGAAAGGAAAAGGGAACAAGAGTTAGAAATGGTTGTACCTCCATTAAAATTTGCTGTTAGTGATAACCGAAAGATAAAGTTAATTGTTTTATAGTCCATATATTAAGTCGAATTGTTGGTGTTATTGCGATATTCTGTTAAGCGAAATACATAGTATATCTGCCTCCATTAGTGTGTGCGTGTGTTTGATAAAGTGTCACGTCACTTACAGCGTGAAACCAGTAATTAAACTAATCAATTCAGAGGGTACTTCATCTAGGCCCCAGTCGGTGTGTAATTGAACATCAAAAGGTGAGTGTTTTGTCCTAGTGTTAAGGTAAGAAAACTTTATTCGCAGTTAATATGTTGACTAATAACCTCGCTCTCGAGATTAAAATGTTTGATGTGAAGAAAAGGTCATTAGTGCCAGTCTTTTAAATATTTTCTGCTCTTATTTATTGTTTTCGCCTTGTGCCTTATTTTATTAACTCAGCTGAAGTAGCTCTAGTTCTCAGTGTTTTTGCGAATGGCAAGCCTTTCTTCACTGAATTAGGTATTCATATTCTTGATGTTGAATACGAAGACAGTCATCTTCAAGGGTGTAAAAACTTATATACCTACGTATAAGGTAGCAATTACATTTTCTTGGAGAAAGAGCTAGATAAGTTTTATGACATTTATCTTTATTACCTACATGTTTCTTCTTTATCGCCTTGCTGAGTGTTGGTACATACATAGCTATTTGGGTTTGAGAAAAAATGCTTTCTTAGAGACAGAGGTACCTATGAGTTTTGGTTTTTTCAAAAATATAATATGAATAACGGGGGGCCAAATAAGGCCCACCTCACAGATTTTTCTTAATATCTGCTAGATTTTTGAGAATATCCGATTAAACTAAAAAGAATATTATTCTTTGTTTTTTTATCTACATGAAATCATAGATTTTATTGTTTTTTTTTTTTTATAATTGAAAAGTATATTTTTTTAGATATAAAAAAAAAATTACGTTGTTCTTAATAAGGCCCACTCAGTTTTTTTAAGAATTGCGGAAAATTGCTAGCAGGAAAAATATGTTTTGAAAGTAAAAACGCAAACAAATCAATGTGTTTCAATAACATTTTGTTTAAAATTTATTTTATAAGAAAATATAAGAAAAAAGTCTCTTCAGTTTAACATACAAATAAACAAAAAATTTAATTTTTACAAAAGAACATAAAGAAAAATAGAAAGAAAAAGGAAGAGGAACACAACAACAATTCATGGCTATCCTTTTTTGAAAAAAATTGACATTTTGTCTGAAACACATAAAAATTTAAAATAAAATTGGCTTATGCCCAAAAAGGCCCAGTCCTTATTTTGTAGGGCCTTATTAGGAACATGCAAGACTTTTACAAAAAATTATTTAAAACTAACAACACTGGTCAACAAAATTTAACATTTTTTTTGCCACAAGAACCAAAATATATTTTTCTAGTAGTTTTTGGGGTACTGAATCCGAATCTGAAGTCAGAAAAATTTGATTGGCCTCCGTTTTTGAAATATTACCGTTAATAAACAGGTAAATTATATAACAAAAGTTCATATGAAAAAATATTGTCACTGGCGACCAGAGTTGGGGAGTAATCATTACATTTGTAATTAATTACTAATTAATTACAATGCAATTACTCGACTAGTAATTGCATTGTAATCGAATTACTTTCCCATTACAAAGGAAATGTAATTCGAAATGCAATTACAATTAAATTACCGTGTAATTTTATTGTAATTAAAACGATGAAATTACAAATGTAATTACATTTTAATTAAAATTGTAATTTTAAAGTAATTATATTTTAAAAACAAAATAAAACCAAAATCTAAACCTTCAACATTTCAAAGAAAAACTATGCCACATGTAAAGGGTGGACCTACAGAGATGGGAGTTGTACCCAAATGTAGGTTAGAGTCCCCGCTACCTTTGGGCATCAAAAATTTTGTATTCATTTTTTTCAAAATTCCGAGATATAGCCGTTGGGGGCGTGAAAAAGCTTCTGGGAGCTGAACGCTTTGACCTAGAGACATGGGGGTAATGCCATATGAAAGGTTATATTCTCAGCTACCCGATAGTTGTATAATTCAGTTTTTGGATTTTTTTCAAAATTCCGAGAAAATTGCGTTTGAAAGTTGGGGTAAAATTTTCCCCGAACCTTTGAACGCTCCTCGAAGCTAAACCGCTTGAGAGCAATTTTTGGGAGTGATGCCAAATGATAGCTTGTGTCATGGGCCTACGCTTTGCACATTGTCAGATTTTTAAAAACTCATCTTCCATGTTAAACCGCCACATCATGCCTATTTTTTCAGAATCGGGCTTATTTTTTTTTTACTTTTAAGTTCTCCCGGTTTGAGAACGCGTGGACCTACAGGGATGGGAGTTGTACCCAAATGTAAGTTAGAGTCCCCGCTACCTTTGGGCATCAAAAATGTTTTTTAAATTTTTTTCAAAATGCCGTATGTGGCAAGTTGCATGTTGCAAGTTGCACGTGGCAAGTTGCATGTGGCAAGTTGCATGTGGCAGGTTGCATGTGGCAAGTTGCATGTGGCAGGTTGCAGGTGGCAAGTTGCATGTGGCAAGTTGCATGTGGCAAGTTGCATGTGGCAAGGTTCATGTAGCAAGTTGCAAAGCCATTGTTCCTGAAGTGCAACACAATACTTCAATCGTCGCTCCCATTGAAAGGCTTTTTTCATTTGCGGGCATAATAAATGCGCCGCGGTGAAATAAGTTATCGGACACAAACTTTGAAAAGTTTGTTTTGCTTAAAGCAATAATAAATTACCAGTAATTTTTTTGTAACTTTTCGTGTAATATGATAATAGCTGTGTTTTATTATTCTCGTGATCCAGATCAAATCATATTGCTTTCATTTCCCTTACAAAAAAAGCAGGATCTTGCTTTGTTATTGTAAAGCTAACAAATAAAATGATCTGATCTGGATCACGGGAATAATAAAACACAACTAATATTAATTAATTTATTGAATGATTTTGTTTCGTTTGAATAAAATAAAATGTTTAATTTAATTTAGAAATTAATTTCAGAGTTTCAATTACAATATAATTACTTTCAAATTCCAAAATATTTAATTACAATGCAATTACTTTTGTAATTTCATAATGTAATTACAATAAAATTACACGGTAATTTAATTGTAATTGCATTTCGAATTACATTTCCATTGTAATGGCAAAGTAATTCGATTAAAATGCAATTACCCTGTAATTACATGTAATGTAATTAACGATTCGATTACCCAACTCTGCTGGCGACTTCTCCTCTCGATATTGAGACCGTGAGGCAAAGCAAAGCCGGCAGCCGTGACTTCTACGGACCGTTAAGCGTATATCCCCGTTATTTCATAGGTGTGGGCCTCTCTAAGTTTTCCGAAACCCTAGCTGGTAGCTAGCTGCTCGAGAGCTAGAAACCGTGACTAGCCCGCTTGAGGTTCGAGCGTAAGCAAGGGCTGCCAGACGTCCCGATTTCGCCGGGACACTCCCGACATTTTGACTCTGTCCCGATTTATAAAATGTCCCGGTTCTGTCCGGACAGTCCGTTTCTTTATCAGCGACCGGAAGCTAATGTTTAAATTCAATGAAACCTCAGTGTAAGACCTTACCTTTAAAATGGATGAAAATGATTTTTTTTTTTTAAGTCACACTTACTAATGTAAGTGAGATGTGGAACATTCACAACTAAAATATATTCTTACTTTTTCAATTTTTATAAAGAATTTTAACCGTCCTGACATTCATAATAAACATGTTTTTAAGACATTTTGTTATGTGTTGAACTTAATAAGCATGTTAATTTATAAGAGTTCAGAAAATTGAATTCTGTAAATGCCAAAAGCCTAGGTTTTCTAGAATTTTACTTTTTAAGATCAAAATAAAAAAAAAACTTCTAAAACAATTTATTTTTAATGCAGGCTTAAATAAAAAAAAATAAAATAAAATAAAATAAAAATGACTAAGCCTGCATTAAAAATAAATTGTTTTAAATAAAATAAGAAAACTGTTGAAAACATAAATTGGGGCTTACTACATTTACTAAAAGATCCATGAATAGACAGTTTCTAAGCGGTATCTACGATAAATAATGTGATTTTATTTTATGGATGAAGATTTTATTATTTTTTAATGAAGATTTTCAAAAAATGGAATTTTAACAAACTCATACTTTTCCAAGAAGTCCACAAAAATTTAGAAGTAGGTAAGCCTTGCATGGAAAAGCTTGTAATCACCTTCGTAATTCTTTTTGTCCCGATTTGTCCCGACTTTTAAGACCTGTTGTCCCAACATTAATAAAATTCTATCTGGCAGCCCTAGCTTAAGGCCCTTCACCAACGTCAAGGTGGAGTTCCGTAGAGGATCAAATAAAATATGTAAATGCTTTTGTTTTGAAAAGAGATAAACATTTGAATTTTTTGAGCCGTTTTTGAGAAAATTAAAATTTTCCGAACTTGGTAGGTACAAGGGAGGTACCCACACTACATACAGGAACCACTTTGTTTGCATTCTCTATCATTATAATTCCATAATGATATTGTTATCTCAACTTTTTTTTATGAATGAATAAATTGGTACTATATGATGTTGGTGACTATGGCAATCCGAATTCTGAACTATGTTTCATAGGAATAAGAGGGTATACCGTAAATCATCTTTATCAACTATATTTTTAATCTCACATAACCTTGAATAGACACACCTTCAACCAACTCCTTATGAACTTTCTTTAATCTGAAATTGACATGATTTCTATAATAAACCTACAGATTTTGAGTATCTATAAAAATCGATTTAATCTTATTTCGTGTCTGTTCTTTAAAAAATACTCAAACTTCCATCACTGACACCCTTTTTTGGATTCAATTTAAAACCATAGGTTCTTGAAGCAAGGTATTTTTGGAATGAATAGAATGAGAAGAAGATAGAGTATTATTATAATACCACAAAGACTTCGTGCAAAGCTTCCCTGAGTGCCTCTTCAGAGCAACAGGAAGTAAAATCAAATGTAAGGAGAAAAAGAGAACGGAATCCTTAAAATCCCTACTTAGAGTAATCGTCTCAATAAACGGATGATAAACACAAAACGAGATAAATTATTTCACAGTTTTTCCTGGCATCATTTTGTCGCATTTGTCCACAATTGAAAGATTCATTGCCTCATGCCAGCCTCTTTACCCCTCGTCCCCTCGATGTTCCTTTACGGTTGAAAATCTTTCCATCCCTTATCAATTGAAATAGGTATTAATCGGCTTGAAATTTGACCAAGTAAGCAGATTAGGTAGGTATAAAAGTTTATGTATTCAGCCGATGAGAAGTAGACTATTTTCTTTAGTTGGGTTCACCAACGAACACGGCTCTTGGATGTGATTTTGAGATTAGCTGTTTTTCTAAAACCTTTTTCCCTTGTTATTTTATATCTTTCAGAGTAGATTGAAGGAATAAAATCCTTAACAGAGTAACTTTCAACGAACTGAGTTCAAAGCACCCCTGTCGCTTGTAAGTAGGTATTCCTTTTTACAAACTTAAAACTGTAAACAAAAACGAGTTTTTTTTAAATAAAAACAGACACACTAAAATTTATCTGGTGAAAGCTTAAAGGTACCTTATTTTGTAAACGAAGAGGCACAGTATCACCCACACAATCTGGGGAAAAATTCTAATCCTTAGAACAATTATTTTTATAGGGTCTTTTTAATTATACAGTTCTTTGATTATTTTCAATCAATATCGGATATTTTTTTTTTGTTCTATTAATTAATTTCAGAGATTCGTGTTATCATTTTAATCTTTCTTTACCTAAAGTAGCAAATTCTATTTTCAGAATGTTTATTACATGGTATAAGAAGACAAGGTATGATCATTAGAGTCGCCATTTTACAAAATGGAGTAGTAAGTTTTTTGAAGTTTAATTTGGCAAAGTCAAAAGCAACAACAATTTCTAAGACAAATTTGTTTACAACAACAATTTCAATGGGCAGCTGTCAAAAACTTAAGAAGCCATTTTTAATTTTTTTAATGATCGTACCTTCTCTTTTTATACCATGTGTTTATTAGTTTTGTTTTAAGTACACAGTCTGTGTACTGTGTAACACAGAAGAAGTTTTTAATATTCCATGTTTGATTTACTGTGGGGTTGCAATTAGCAAACAAATTAAACCTACATTATAAATACATATGTAGGTACATAGAGATAGACACTAAAAGGATTTTGCAAATTTGGAATATTTTTGTGAAGAAAACTTTGAAGTTGGAAGAATAGTTTTTGTGTGAATAAAATGTAGCTTGAAATTTTTCCTGAGAGTTCGTTGTAGAAAACTAAATTCTTCGATCTTATTTAAGAGGGAAAATGGTTTTAACTTTTCCCCACAGGACGAAAATATAGAAGAATCGACATCAAATCGACGGGAAAATATTTTTGTAGTTTTTTTTTACCATCACATAATTGAAAAAAAAAAAACGGAATCTTGTATGCTTTTAAAAATATTTGCGATTTAAGAGGATAAAAGGTTTTCTATTGAAATTTATTTTCATATCAAAAATAGAAAGAATGCAGAATTCAATGTTTGCTGCCCTGTCCCATAGCAGCCGGTAGCTAGGATTTCATTTCGAGGAGGGTTAGCTTAGATCTTAGACCAGTGTTTTTCAGTGTGGGTCGCGATCCCCTGGGGGGTCTTTTGCAGTAACAATGTAATTCTGTGCTGTCTCCTTTGGAGGCTCTTATTCAGAATGTTTAAGCGGTCAAAATGATCAGCGAAAAATGATAATTTTAGAAACCACTCATTGTCAGAAAAATGGTTTTTAATTTTCAGATTTTGAATCTTGCCTTTTATAAAGTTCACTACTCTGATGACACCTTTAAGCAGATCAATTAATTTTGGAGGCAATATCTACCTTGAATGCAATAACTTGTCGATAAAGAAAGCAGTGTGTCCATGAAACTTTTTGTACCATCCATTGGCATCGCTACAAAAAGCTAAACATTTTGTGCAATCCAATTCGTAGCGATTGATCTAAATTTTTTTTAAATAGTAGGTAACTGTTATATCATATTATTTATATTTAACCGTCTTGTGCGTCTTGTCATGCCAAGTGGCGTATCCAGAAACAGAATTGGAGGGGGGTGGAAAATTTTTCAAAAATGTTTTAAGGGGTATAAATGTACGAAAAATTGGTCACTTTTTTATTCATCTGGAAGTGGTATAGTTGCATTTTACTGCTCTCGGCAGCTTCGTACTAATGTCTCTTCCTTTCACATTCAAAGTTGTTTTTTTTTAAATTGTTTGTACACAGAGAAAAATAGACCACATAAAATAGAACAAAAACAATAAGATTTCTCTATGGTTTTCATCCTAGAAGGAAACCTTATTAAAACAATCGGGTTTTCCTTATTGTTTTAAAATCTGAAAAAAAAAATAAAAAAAAAAGATGGCCAGGCTGGGAATCGAACTGGAGACTTCAAATCATTAGTCGCCCACCTTACCACCTGAACCAACCTGCCATGAAAATATTGATCGCGATTTTTGTTCTAGTGCTAAGTTGCAAAAAAAAATCAACTTTGCAGTCAAATTTTAATAAGATTTTCTCTATAAAAATAATAAGAAATCTTCTTAAAAAAACCTTATTAATCGTTGATTTTAATAAGATTTCCTTATGAAATGTATGGACGGTAAAACAATATGGCAATCTGTTAGTTTTTAGCGGGTCATATTTTTCTCTGTGTATCCCAAACATTTTACACAAACAGCAAAGCGTTGAGTCATCCTTAAAAAAACACTTTATTTCGTTCGAAATTTGTCTGAATGTCTTTGTACTGAATTTAAAACTGTTTACAGGTTTATTCCTATGACGTGTAATTTTTGAGCTATACTCATTACTATTTTTGATATAAACGCCCATGTTCCGCTATTCGACCGAAAATGAATTGAAATCACTTTTTGATTTCACGTGAAATGAAATATAATCTTCATTTCGATCAATTTCAAAAACTTCGAAATTGCTTCGCTCTGTCAAAACTGATCCATTTTTATTTGGTTCCAGAGTGAAATTACTGCTCCTTTGAACATGGATGCAATTTTATTGGCAATTTAAATGGAAAAAAACAGAATAAAAAAAATAAGGGGGCTAGAGCATCTGAGGTGCTTTTTAAATCTCTTATATTTACTAACAAGTTTGAGTTAATAATGTACGTTCATTTCGATGAAATCAGCTAAATAATAACATGATCTTGAAGGCTTGGAGGGGGCAACACGGGAACATTTTTTTCGCAAATAAGAAATATCTTATGTAACTAGACCGAGTTTTGAAGGGGTACATTCAAGGGCGTACACACCATTGGGGCAAGTGGGGCGATGCCCCGGGGCCCCCAATACGCCAGGGCCCCGTAAGGAGACAATGCAGAGAAGGCAACTGGTTATAGATACCTGACATGAATCATTTCGGACACAAGAGACAAATTATTATATTTTTCAGGGAATTGGTAGCCAGCCACATATTATTTCATCTAAAAAAAAGTATTACCTCAGGGGTCCCAAAAAAAATAAATTGCTTTTTTGAAAGAAAAATTATATATTATCTTGGGGCCCCAACAAATATTACTTACATAATTTAAGTGACCAACAAATGATAGGTATATCAGGGGCCCCAAAATAAATAAGTGGGCGTATATGTACTTTTTTATTTGTTCCTATTTTCTATAGCAAAGGGGCACCAAAAATTTAGTCTTGGCCCGGGGCCCCGACAACTCAACGTACGCCCCTGGGTACATTACATTGTAAACAGCTATTTAAAAATACCTATACTAACATATTATAGTGTGAGGGGTTCGCCAAAATATTTTTCGTCTCAAGGGGGTCGCGAACTCAAAAAGTTTGAAAAACACTGGCTTAGACCACCCAAATTTTTGTAATTACATAATTATGTATTTACTCGTAAAAAACAGTCTAGCCCTCAAGTTTAAAATTCTTCACGATTAAAAGCTAAAGTTCTTCGTATTATCCTGATACATAGCTAATATTTTCCCAATATTTTTCTAAATAAAAAAAACATCACAATATGTTCAAACAACAAATACCCAATTGTAATCGATAATTTCTTTAGTAAATACCTACACATTTTACATTCATAAAAGCTAATTTCTAATTTTATTATTTAAATGCGCATATAAATTGCCAAATTTACATCACAAACAATGGTGCAAGTTAACATGAATGCAGAAAAGATATTTTTAATGGTATTAGGGAAATCAATATGTTCCTCATCCTCATACATATATATCTAGACATTTCTGTTCTCATTCACAATTCATTCACCATTGTTGGACGTACACAACTAATATTCCGTCATTCAGGATTCTGTTAAGAATTGCAACAAATGACTGAAACTAAATTTGAAACAAAATTGTCATTGTTTAAGTTGATTAATGAAAACAATAAATAACTTTATACTTAACTAACAAGAGGATTGAAGAAAAAAACCATGTTCTAGAAAAAAAAAATCAAATCACTTGCGAGTGACGCGGATAATTTTTGAAAAATGACGCACGTCATTTTTGAATAGGTGAAACCAGAGATACCCAGAAGGAGATCCGAAACATTCGTACGTTTTACCCCCCAAAAGCCGAAACTCATTTGTTTATTTCTTGTTGTAATTTCTTTTGTATTCGTGAATAAATGTGAAATACACAGTGTGTAACACATTACACATAGCAGTGGCGTAGCTAGCCACTTGGAGGCCTTTTATCCAAAAGTTTTATTGGGGGCCCCATTCCCCTAGATTGTTACATAGCCTTTTTTCAACTAAAACACTTACACTTGTGTGTTCAGATACATAAAGGTTTCTTTATGGAATATTAACCCCCTCGTCGGGTCTCCACCTTGATATTGGTAAGGGGGCTTACGCTCGAACCTCAAGCGGGCTAGTCACGGTTTCTAGCTCTCGAGCAGTTTCCCAACTACCGGCTAGGGTTTGGGCAAACTAAGAGAGGCCCACCCCTATGAAATATGGAAGATTTAACAAAAATGAACAAAACCATAGCGGGGATATACGCTAAACTGTCGGTAGAAGTCACGGCTACCGGCTTCGGCTTTGCTTCACGGTCTCAATATCGTGAGGAGAAGTCGCCAGTGACAAAATTGTCCCATATTTACTTTTTATTTATTATTTTCCTGCTTATGTATCTAAATCCTTTTCTTTATTCTTTTTCTTTTTTCCTTTTTTGTTTTCTTTTCTTTTTATTTTTTCCAAGATACCTACATCAAAAACAAGCAGCGCGAAGAATTTAAAATGAACAACAAAGCAAACACAAGCAATCACGAGCTAACCGAAGAGGAAGAGTACAATCTCCTCCATCCTTTTGCGAAACTCGACATGGAAGATGGAGCTAGCGCGATTGACGTCGACGATGACGTCAGTGAGTTCTCCTCAATCGCGAGCTCCAATTTTTCGAATTCGTCCAGGCGGAGCAGAATCTCAAACTGCAAAAGGACGATCCAAAGGCTGGGCACACTGGACTGGGGCCAGATGTCCGATAAAGAAAGGATCAGGCTACACAACGCTCGGGCCTTTATGGACAGGGAGGGGTTGGGGAAAGCAAGTCTTACTCCAAACCCCCCCTCTTCTAAAGGTCCGAGCAAGAAGACCGAGATGGGACCTCCTACTCCCCATGTTTCAAAACAAGGGAAGGGGAAAATCCCGTCGACGTCTAGTGCCAAGACTCCGTTATTGGCAGACGGGCTATCGTCCAAAGAGGGTCTGATGCGGACACACGTCGTTGTGCCGAGCATCTCATCAGCCAAAACAATCGTAACACCTAGTGGTACGATTGACCAAGCGGGTGAGAAAGACTCAACTGACGAGGGTAAGGATAAGAGGGGGTGCAAGGATAACTTGGTAGGCCAATGCCCACAGGATATCCAAAACACTTCCTCGGAATCTAAACCCGCAAACCGCACTCTCAACACCAAGGGTAAGGACAATATGGGGTGCAAGGATAATTTGGTAGGCCAAAGCCCACAGGTTATCCAAAACACTTCCATGGAATCCAAACCCGAATACTGCACGTTCAGCACTACGGTTAAGGATAAAGGGGGGTGCGAGGACAACTTGGTAGGCCACTGCCCACAGGTTGTCCAAAACACCTCCACTGAATCTGAACCCGTAGACCTGACGAACAACACGGTAAACAGCCTAGCCACGGTCATCAACAAAAGGACCAGACAGCGAAAGGCTAAAGCGATCAGCGAAATGGAGTTACACCGCCGTCAGAATCGCAACGCTGAAAAGATTGTCCGTCGCTTTGCCAAAAGGACTCCAGAGTCCCTTACGGCAAAAGAGCGAATCGCACTGGACAAATCTCAACAGCGTTTGCGTGCAGCGGCAGAGCAAGGAATCGAAGACGCACCTAGCTCCTCCAAAAGAACCAGGAATGAAACTGATTCACCAACCAACTCTTCGCCTAACAAGACGAAGAAGAAGTTCAAGACCTCCCGGGCTAGCGCAAAAGGCCACCAAGTCGCTATAGCTGACTATGGTAAGCCCACACGCAAGCTGACTGAGGATGAATGGCATCTCCTTGAACTAAGAATCCTGGAAGAAGTCAATGAGGCTATCGTCAAGAGCTGGACAGTTCCACTCTTCGGTAACCTTAAGACTGTCCACGGTTTCAAGGTGATGGACTGTGAGAACGACGTGACTCTCGAATGGCTCCGGGAGTTCATACGAAAAACGTCAGCTCCATGGCAAGGCGCCGAATCACGTCTCATTGACGTAAAGGAGATAAAAGATCTCAACAGACCTCTTGGTAAGCTGTTGGTCAAAGGCCCGACCCTTCCCAGCGAACGGCTTGAGAGATACATCCTATCTTTGAATAGTGATCTCTTGAGCAAAGAGTGGGAAGTGGTCAAGAATGAAAGAACAATTGATGGCACCGAAGTGGTGGTAAGATTGAGCCACAAATCTTTACCACTCCTGAGGAAGGCTGACTTCAAGGTACGCGTTGGAATCACTAGGTGCAACGATAGAAAACAGGTTAGTAAAGCGATGAACTTAAACTTTATTATATAAATGGAATTGAAAATCTTACAAATCAATCTTCATCATAGTAAAGCCGCAACCGCTAACCTTGTCTACCTCATGGAGAGTAGACAATACGACGTAGCCCTGATACAGGAACCCTGGGTTGTAAGAGGGAATATCAAGGGTCTACAATCTAAAGAACTACAGCTGTACAAGTCAAATCTTGACAGTCAAAATAGTAACCCTAGAACATGCATAGTAGCTAAGAAACAGTTTAATCTTTTTCTTCTAACTACTTACAGCAACACTGACCAGACCACGGTAAGGTTGGAGCGAGATGGGCTCCCAATGCTCATCCTCTCGTCTACTTATATGCCGTATGACGGTACAGAAGGACCACCAGCAGATATCACTGAAACGTTGGTATCTTTTGCAAGTAAGAATAAATTTGATATTATTTTAGGTTGTGATTCTAACTCACACCATATGCAATGGGGTAGCACTGATACTAATACAAGGGGCGAGTCCCTTTTTGAATTTATTATCGAGAAAAACTTGCTCGTAGCTAATAGAGGCAACACCCCAACTTTTGTTACAAAAACACGGGAAGAAGTTCTTGATATCACCTTGACGAGTAATTCAGATACTTGCCAATTAGAACAATGGAAGGTTTTAGATGAAATCTCTTTTTCCGACCATCGCTTAATAGAATTCTACGTCCCTGATGCTGCCCGGCACATTAAACCTTTTAGGAATAATAGGCGTACCGATTGGCATGTCTTCAATAGGGAATTAGTAAAAAACATTAGTCACTTAAACAATGACAATAACCTAGACACAAATAGTCTTGATAAACTGACAGAGGAATTCACAGGAATTCTACGCGATGCATTGGACAAAAGCTGTCCTCGGTGACGTGAAATAACGCCCTACGAAATAAGACCCCATTTGAAATGCGGCTTTATTTCCATGGAAAAACCGAAATAACGCCCGACGGGCCTTATTTCAGTTGCAATATAGAAATAAGACCCCATTCGAAATAGAAATAATAAATTCATTTTTGGGTGAAGTGGGAGGTGGAAAATAATTTTTCTTTTTAGTACTGTATCTTATTAGATGAGGTGTCTTTGGCACATATTTTTTTACAAAAGTCTGCACTGAAAAATGAAAATGGGAAATCGCGAGTCTTCACAAAGTTTTTGCTTTCTTTTTTTTCTAGTACAAACTTTTAAGAAATAAGTAAAATCAAGAATACATTTAGGAAATTCAAAATAAATAAAATTGAATTATATACTTACTCGTAGTAACATAAGTAGATTCAATTTAATTCCAATGTTCAAATGCGAAGCGGAAAAAAAATTTTCTAACCCGAATTTTAATGCGAAGCGGAAAAAATTTTTGCCCACGTGAGGATCAATTTTGAGGTGTGAAAATTAAAAATTCGCGCATCGCATTAAAATTCGGGTTAGAAAAATTTTTTTCCGCTTCGCATTTGAACATTGGAATTAAATTGAATCTACTTATGTTACTACGAGTAAGTATATAACTCAATTTTATTTATTTTGAATTTCCTAAATGTATTTTTGTTCTTCAAGTTGAAGGGAGAAATATTTTGACACACATTTGGATAAACTTATTTCCCACCATAAATGATGGAATATAACGGAGAAGTAGAATTATTAAGCACAACAGATAAAATTTTTAAGTTAGTTCCCTGCACCGATTCAAGGTGGGTGTTGGGTTGGGTGTGAGCATATTTTCTTCAAAATTTTAAAGTTTCTAGGAAACTAAAAGAAATATTGAATTCACTCAACCTAGCCTCCACCCAAATCCTATAATATGCCCTAGGAAGGGGGAAAGGCGTTGTAGGGGCTGCATCCCCGCTTATTCATCTGACGTTTATACGCTCTGAACTTCAAATAACATTTAAATTTTTTTTTTAAGAATGAAGTTTGGAAGTTCAGATGTTCTTGTTTTCTACTTCCAAGTAGAAAAAACGAAATAAGGCCCTACGGGCCTAATTTCGTTGTTGAAATGGAAATAAGGCCGTAAGCATTGTCAGGGCCTTATTTCCATTACAAATGGAAATAAGGGCCGATGCGGCCTTATTTCGTAGGGCGTTATTTCACGTCACCGCTGTCCTCTCATTGCCGCTGCGAAGAAAAACAACAAACCACCCTGGTGGACTGTTGAGCTCACTAGCATTAGAAGAAAGAAAACTGTTCAACCTTGCTAAACGCACTAGAACAGAAAGTGACTGGGAATCTTATAAAACCAGTCAGAGAAAGTTCAAGACAGAAACTCAACGAGCCAAACGTAGCTCTTGGAGAAACTTCTGTAGTACTATCGAATGTACTAACCATTCGGCGAGACTAAGGAGAATTCTCTCCAAGACGAATACTTCTATAGGATCCCTAAAGGGGCCTGATAATCGATGGACAGAATCCTGTCAAGACAGTCTAAAACTCCTGGTGGAAGCCCACTTCCCAGGTTGTAACTCTGAATTGGACAATGATTCCACAAACTCTTTGCACTCAATATGTGAAATTCCTAGAGAAATTATTACGAAAGAAAAGTTGATCTGGGCCATCAACTCCTTCTCTCCTTATAAATCACCAGGCCTAGACGGCGTCTTCCCTTTGATGCTGCAAAAAAGTAGTGAATTCATTATTCCATACCTGATCACAATATTCCAAAATAGCCTACAATTGGGGTATGTCCCTAAAATATGGCGTGAAGTCAAAGTTGTCTTTATACCAAAAGCTGGCAAATCCAGTTACACAGAACCCAAAGATTTCAGACCTATCAGTCTAACTTCTTTTACACTCAAAACACTTGAAAGGTTAATCGATATACATATCCGCAGTTATTTAATACCGGATACTATATCACCCTTTCAGCATGCATACACAAAAGGTAGAAGTGTAGAGACAGCTTTACACTGTGCAGTCAGAACAATAGAAAAGTCACTTGTGGTTAAAGAATATACCCTCGCAGCATTTCTAGACATAGAAGGAGCATTCAATAATGTTCACAATAGTGCAATTGAAAAAGCACTCACTGATCTTAAAATAGAAGACACGGTCATAAAATGGATCGTGTGCATGTTAAGAAAACAGACAAATAAATAGTGAATTAGGTGGGTCACATATAAAAATGTACGCATCTAGAGGAACCCCACAAGGGGGTATTCTATCACCTCTTCTTTGGATTTTGGTGATGAATGAGATTCTCATCAAATTGAAAAACAGCGGCGTCAAGGTTATAGCCTACGCAGATGATCTAGCTCTTCTAGCGACAGGTAAATACCTAACCACTGTAAGCGAACAATTAGAAAGCGCATTATCCCAGGTCAGTAACTGGACCAGGAGATGCGGTCTTAAAGTAAACCCCCTTAAAACAGAACTGGTACTTTTCACAAACAGAAGGAAAATTCCTCCTTTTGCAGTGCCAAAAATTGATGGCACCCCACTTAAGATTTCGGATAAAGCGAAATATCTCGGAGTGATCTTGGATAAGAAACTTAACTGGGGTCCAAACATTCAAGAAAGATATAAGAAAGCCAAGTTTGCACTCTACTCATGTAATAGAATTCTTGGCAGAAACTGGGGACCAAATCCTAAAATAATCATGTGGATGTATACCGCCATTGTCAGACCCATTCTGACCTATGGCAGTTTAGTCTGGTGGCAAGCTCTGGAGAAATCCACGAACTTGAAGACCCTAACCAAAGTACAAAGAGCAGCTTGCATTAGTACTACGGGGGTGATGAGGTCCACTCCAACCGCGGGTCTGGAAGCAATCCTTAATCTCACTCCCTTAGATCTATTTGTACAAGAATTGGCAGCGAACAGCGCCCTACGACTCAGTCAAACCAACATTTGGAACACTAGTCAAAACGGCCATACTACGATCCTTTCTAACTACGTTGGCTACAACGTTAGTACAGATTACATGACCCCGTACTTAGACTTTAACAAGTCTTTTAATGTCAGTTTCCCTAACAGACAAGATTGGGAAAACAGTATACCTTTCTCAAATGAGTCGACTATCGCCATCTTTACTGATGGTTCGAAAATGAACACTGGGGTTGGTGCAGGTTTTTACTCAGAAAACCTCAACCTTGCCAGTTCTTTCAGGCTCCCCGATCACAGCAGTGTCTTCCAAGCCGAGATATTGGCAGTGAAAAATGCTGCTAAACAAATATCCATGATGGCGGTATCACCTGCTGACATCACCTTTTTCATTGATAGCCAAGCGGCAATAAAAGCGATTTCTGCCACCTTAATCAAGTCTAAGCTTGTTTCTTGCTGTCGCGAAGAGCTTAGGGTTCTTGGTATGCAGCATAATGTAAGACTAAGACTCTGCTGGGTTCCCGGCCACAGTGATGTGTTCGGAAACGAAAAAGCGGATGAGCTTGCAAGGGAGGGCTCAGTGCTTGATCCCTCTCTCATAGACCTTAACATTAGAATTCCACAATGTGAAATAAGGCGAAATATCGTCAACAAGATTTCACAAAAAACCAACGATAGATGGAACCTCCTAGAAACCTGCGGTCACACCAGGAAACTATGGCCGAACTTCGACGAGAAAAAATCAAATAAGATCTTACTACTTAGTAAGCCTTCTTTAAGATCCCTAATAGGCGTCTTAACGGGAAATAACCTACTAGGATACCACAAAAAGAAAATAGGGATTAGTACGGATGATCTATGCAGAGGCTGCGGCAATGAGGACGAACAGGAAAACACTGTTCACTTCCTCTGTCACTGCCCAGCACTCTGTCGCACTAGGAAACAATTCTTAGGAAACTACTTCTTTAATGAATTAGAAGAACTATCGGAACTCTCAGGCAATAGCCTACTGAACTTTGTCAAGTCCTCCAAATGGCTCGAACAACCATAGCATTCATAGGTTAACACTTTTTTCATGAAGTTACAATACTTCAGGGTATCACAAGGGATCTACATTGATCTAAGTGTGACGGTAACAATATCAACTGTCAGCCCACATAACCTAACCTAACCTTATGGAATATTAAACTGATTAAACATAAAACGGCCGACTGGATCGCACGGCTCTGTTCTTAGAGGTCAGTATCGCTGTTCTGTAACTTTTATTAAAAAAAATCCATTTTATCCCATCAAAATTGATGTGGCCCAGGATTCTTAAAATTTCAAAACTTTTTTTGATAAAAATTAAGTAAATGTATAGAAAAACAAATACAATTTGGTCCGAAATCACAGCATTAAAAAAAAACGTTTTATGGCAGGTACCATTACTAATGATTTTCCAAAAAAAGTGTTTCATCAAAAGATAGACCTTACTTTAAAAAAAACATTTGAATTTTATCATAAAAATCCTTTGAATCGATTTTGAGAAATCTAAAATTTTCCAAAATTGGTACGAGTATATGGGCGGTACTGTTTTTATGGTCCTAAGGAAATAGTTTCAAAATCTTTTCTGGAGAGTCTCCAAGTTGGCGACAGTCACCAACTTGGTGACGAATTATAAAAATTCGAATGAATGATGACGGGAATTACACATTATATTTTGGGCCCACTATATCCCGCGGGCCCTATTACATGGTGCATCGGTAGCTAGCCTGCTTACACACAGTGTAACAACATTGTTTTCACATATATCTACATAGCCAAAAGCTACAATCTTTTCAGCATCAATCCTAGCTTTTAGACAAACCAGTATATTCAAAAAATTAAATAGCTAACCATATTTTTTTATATTGCCTACACTGAGCCAAAAAACAACGTAAAATCAATCTAAACCACTTTGAATCAATGGAAAATCACTACATTTTTAGCCTAAAGTGGAAAATGATTGAATCAAAGTAGCACACTTTAAATCAAAGTTTTTCACACATTAAATCAAAGTTGTTCACACATTAAATCAAAGTTGTTCACACATTAAAAAAATAAAAAAAGTAAAACTGGCATCCGCTGGGGATCGAACCTGCTATACCTGGGTTGACAAGCTTGTGCTTTACCACTGTGCCATCTCACTTATAAAAATTGATGTGACAAACTGTAACTTAAGCATAGGACTACTTTTTAGAAAATTAATGAATATATTTTTCACCATTGATTCAATGTAGAACGGATTAAAAATTACTATGCGTTTTTTCTCTGGGTGTATTTATCAGCCATTGTGAGTTTCACGTGGACAATTTTTCGCCCGAAATATTTTTGTTCGTCCGGAATTGAAAAAGCTATTGCAAGTTGCATCGGAATGAAATTAGCATTTTCCGCTAAACCTGGTGTTTTGTTTTCGCTGCTGCTTACCTCGCATTTTAACTATAAAAAAATTCAAAATACGAGGCGTTTTCGGGACGCGAACTACTTGTCGTTCTCAACTCTCAATAGAGGAAAAGTGAATTTTAATTTTTCCGGGTGGAATCTTGTTCACGTGAAACCCATAATAGGGCTGAACATATTTTTCGAGGAACATATCGTGGGTACAAAGCCAAAACCACGAAAAACTTCTTCTAAGTTTTGGAAACTCATGCAATCTTATGGAAACTGGTGCAACGGAAATTTATAGTTTAGGCTTCAAGGCAACAACTGGGCGATTGGGATCGATGCAGGGAATAGGGGGACCGATTGTGCTGACAATATATCGTTGCTTGAAAAAGCAAAGTGATTGTTGCAACTTAATTCGGAACTAGTGCGAGCGGAGTTTTAAGGTAGTGGATGGTTGACATGGGACTCAATCACCAGAACGACTCAACGAACAAACCAAGCTTTGTCAATTTATTAACTGTACCTTTAAATGGTCCAAAAACGGAACATAGACCGACCGACGAAAATACACTACCGGGACACCTTCATAATTGTCTTGCTCTCTCTGTTTTGCGATCATGTGTTAACTATCCATTGCAATTTCCATATCTGCAGCAAATATGCTTTCAAATCATTTTTCGTAAAGTCGTTCAGTAAATGGGAACAAAACCTGAAAAAGTTGTGACGTCAGCTTAGTTTCGATGCAGCATTGAAGAGGGTTTTCTTCTGAGTTAAATATTATGAGAACGACTTAATTTTGTGAAATACAATTAACTAGTTATCTTAATTTCTCTCAACTCTCATACATCTACTCAATAGCTAAGATCGCATTCTTTTTTTTGTCAAAAATCACTTATATTCTGCATCAAGTATTAATTCAGGATAGACTATGCCAACGTTCGTGGGCTAAGATCCAATTTCTGTGACATGTACATTTATACTGTACAAAACAGGCCAGTTGTTTTGGCACTAAACGAAACATATATAGGGGAAAAGGGATTATTCTGAATTTAAACTATAACTTTGTGCCATTATTCTTCTCCCATCATGGTCTCGCCGTTTATATTAGAAAAGATGTCGCATTCCAACTTCAACCACAATACGGTCCATGTATAAACACAAATTTTAATTTCATGTGGCTTAAATTCACGGTAAATAAGCGCATCATTCATACATGTTTTATTTTTCGGAGCGCCAATTTGGACAGTAATTCAACTTCAAACGAACTTGATGCTCTGTCCGACTCCATTCAAAGGATTGGTTTCCTTTATCCTCGCATTGAAATCGTAGTTACGGGCGATTTCAATGTACACAATTCTTAGTGGCTTCGCTTTTCTGGCCAGACAACACCCGAAGGAAGGTATGCCGAGATCTTTGCTGAGTTAAACCACCTAACTCAGCTGGTCGACGAGCCGACTCGAATATAGGACGTTAATGGTCGAGCTGAAAACACTCTAGACTTGTTTCTTACCTCTGACCCTGATAAGTACACAGTTAGTAGGCGTGTTTTTTTGGCAAAGTTATCCGCAGTAGGATTTCCCAAATATCAACACTGAACAAAAATTTATATGCACGCACCAACGCTGCGTGTTGTTTTTGTAATGCATATAAACTCCAACTACGGATACGGATAGCAATGCCAAAAAAAACACAGCTAGTGTATTATCGCCTCTAGGCACATCAGACCATTGTGTCATATCTGCGAATTTCTCGCGTCAAACAAACCCAATTAAAGAAAAAGCACCCAAAAGATCTGTCTGGCAATACGAGAAAGCCAACTTGGAGGGACTCAACGAATTCTTCAAAAACTTTAACTGGTCGATATGCTTCCTTGATAGTGACGTTGATTCCAGTGCAGATATGATGAAAAACTTAATTCTCTCCGGAATGAGAAATTTTATCCCGAATAGGGTTAAAACAATCAAACCGAAAGAGAACGCCCATATTCGACGAACCAAATTTTTGCATGATCAAGAATTAAGGCAAAAAATACTACAATGTCCCAAAGGTAGTAAACATTTTTGGTCATTTGTAAAAAATGTTTGCAATACTACCTCGTCGTCGGTTCCAACGCTCGTCTTAAATGACACTCCTTTTGTTAGCTCTGTAGACAAAGCTAACATTCTTGCGAAGCAGTTCGCTGCCAACTCAACACTGCCTGATATAGTGTCATGACTCCGCCAGTACTTGAGCGCGTAAACGGATTCATTGGACGAAACTTCTTTCGAGTTCTTAAAGATCTTGACATACTAAAATCCGCTGGCCCGGTGCACGGATATTATCCCCCCTACGTTCTGAAGAGGTGTTCTTCCACGTTGGCAAAACTACTGCGTAAGCTTTTTCATCTGTCCTATTCTACTGGTCTCTTCCCGATTGGAGGGAAACCAGCATTTGTCCAGCCTGTTCCTAAAAAAGGCAAATCTTCCTCACTCCAAACTACCTACCGATCGCACTAACGCCCCTTCTTTCCAAGGTCATGAAAACTTTGAGCTTAAGAAATATCTTGAGGAACTGAAGTTTCTTAATAACCGGCAGTACGGTTTCGTAGCAACAGGTCCACTGGTGATCTGATAGTTTACCTCACCGAGCAGTGGAACAAATCTTCACATCGTTATGGAGAAAGTATGATTGTTGCTCTTGATATTTCAAAGGCATTTGATAGAGTTTGGCATCAAGCTCTTCTTTTGAAAATGCGTCGATGAATCTCTTCTTGGTTGGATTAGAAATTACCTTTCGAACCGTTCAATACAAGTTGTATTGGATGGATTTAAGTCTGAAACCCACAAAATAAATACTGCTGTTCCCCAGGGCTCCGTTTCGCCTCCGACTCTCCCTCATTTTTATAAATGATCTCCTGTCTGAAACTTCTAATCCACTCAAATGTATTGCTGATGATAGTACCCTCATTTTTTCATATTCGTTATTTTTATAAGAATGTTCAGAAGAAATAGCTAGTTGCATTCCTCCCCTCAAATAATTCAACCGTATTACTCGCGCTTCAAGGAATGTTCATCAGTTTATTCTAGAGTCCAATTTCGGACGTACAGTTAAATACAGAGATTCTTTCTTCAGCCGCACAACAGGAATGTGGAACGCGTTACCCGCCTCTGTTTTTCCATCGCATTGCAAAACTCAGAACTTCAAAACTAAAGTTCATTGGCATCTCCTTTCAAACCCTTCCCTCTTTTCCTAATGCTCGTACTGTGTTCTCCATATTTTAAGGGTAGACTTATCCCTTTAGTAAGCTCTTATTATAAGAAAAAAGCAAAAAAATTGGCCGATCACTGTTAGTGAAACAACAAACATAAACATACATTTGTATTTTTTTAATAAAAAATAGCTTGTATCCATCAGTTTTCAATTTGTTTTCATCCAGAACCCACCAATCAAATAGCGAAATTAAAACAAAATTATCTAATTTATAAGTCCTAAAGTTTGGGAATTTCACTAGAAAATTAATGTTTTTTTTTTCTTTAAAACACAAAATTTCGGGAGGGGGGGAGTACTTTAACCCCTAACCCCCCCCCCCCCTCACCTCTGTACAGAGCGTATCTACAGTTTTGTTTTATTGTTGGAACAATCAATGGTTCAATTTCAGCTCCATTGATCCTCAGTCTTTTAAATTTTATTGCTACTCCATATACATAGTTTGAGAAGGCAGTTGTCAATTAGTAACATTTTCAGTAGATCAAACTATGGTGCTAATAGTCCTTTAAATACTAGCTATCTACAATAAAAATTCAAATATAATTATAATTTCAATAATACTATATAAAATCAATTAACTTAAGAAAAATATTTTTCATTCAAAACAATCTATAATGTGCACTAGATGTAAGTTTTTCTTGTATTCTTTAGTAATATAATATAAAATTTTAATTAAGAAAATGTAAGTCATAGAGGAAGGAATACCTAGAGACGCGACTTCGCTAGGTATTCCTTCCTCTATGGGAAAGTCGATGAAGCTGTAAAACTAGTATAGGGCTGCATTATTAAAAGGAAATAAGAACGTTAAAAAAAAATTTCACCGCTCTCGATTACAACAGTTTTTAATGACCGTTAAAGCGTTCAATCGGAATTGCTGTCTCATTTTAGATTTTTCTCAAACTTTGTTGGGATGTTCTCTAGGATGATTTAATTTTAAGTTGCGTGGTTTCCCCGCTACCCGCATTCGAACTTTTGAACATATCTTTTTTTTGAAACGGCATTTTAAAGCTTAAGTAATTTTTGAATAAATATTAAAAATATTATCGAATCCCGATCGAATGGACGGACCACGGACGGAGAGCTTTGGTCTATTGCATAGAACATAGAGGAAGGAATACCTAAATAGTTTAATAAACTAAACTAAATAAACAAAAATAAAAAAAAAAATAAACAGTATTTTCTGAGAATCGAACTCCGGGCGGAGAGGTTGGGAGGTAATCACCTTCTTATCTGAGCTAACTCGAATATTTTAAATTCAAAAAACTTTTATCCATATAAGCTGTCAAGAATATTTTAAATTAAAATATCATTTTCGAAAAATCGTCGTCTCGTGCGTCCTTTTTCCAAATTTTCGGAATTTCAACGCAACGAGAATCGGAATATTGTGTATTGTTTCATATATTTTCATTATTTGGAAATTTTTAAAATCGTCAAGGAAAATCTCGTCTCGCTCTCATCTCGTCGTCTCGCAATATTGTGAATCAGGCATTAGTAAATTTTTTATTATGAAAAAAAAATCTGTTTTTTTATTTTTTTTTCTTAACTTTGAGTTTTAAAACTAGGAAGAGGACTTCTAAAACGTTTTGATTTTTATTTTTTTTCATATGCTGTGTAATTATTTATGCCCGATTCACAATATTGCGAGACGACGAGACGAGAGCGAGACGAGATCTTCCTCGACGATTTTAAATATTTCCAAATAATGAAAATATATGAAACAATACACAATATTCCGCTTCTCGTTGCGTTGAAATTCCGAAAATTTGGAAAAAGGACGCACGAGATGACGATTTTTGGAAAATGAAATTTTAATTTAAAAATATTCTTGACAGTTTATATGGATAAAAGTTTTCTGAATTTAAAATATTCGAGTTAGCTCAGGTGGGAAGGTGATTGCCTACCAACCTCTCCGCCCGGAGTTCGATTCTCAGAAAACACTGTTTATTTTTTTTATTTTTGTCTACTTTATAGAATAAAAAATCGCAGTATTGTGAATTTCCATACGATTTGAAAACGATTTTTCTCTAAATCGAAAACGTTCAGAAAAAACGTCTCGCTCTCGTCTCGTCGTCTCGTCGTCTCGCAATATTGTGAATGGGGCATTAAACCAACAATTGAAAAAAAAAATAAAAAATTTATTTTTTAATTGTTTAATTTAATGTTTTTAAAACACCGTTTTTTGCACACTTTTTCGACTTCAAATTGCATAGAAAAAAAAGATTCCTACGTAATCAAACCAAGCTCAGCTGATTCAAAATCCTTATGTATTTCTTAATAAAAATCTAAAAGCTCAGCTGCGTCATTTTGCATCCAACTGAGCTAGAGCGATTTGATTTGATAAAGTCAGTCATTTTTTCTCATGTGTATAAATAAAATCTTGGAAAATTAGAGTTCTTTGTTTTGTATGTGATGGATTCTAATTACATGACTTTTATTTAAAAGGAAAAACATCTTTTATGTATATTTAGGTACTACCTAAATTGTTTGAAAGGGTTTTATAGCTTATTTCCTTTAAACCTCTAATAAAACTTTTAATTAATATCATTAAATTCCATTCAGGTACTTTAATTTAATAAGTGCTTTTTACCGGATTAACGAATTTTCTAATATTTAAATATGTATAAAGACAGGCAGGTAGTTTTCATGGGATGTCATAAAATTATAAGTAATAAAAGGATTAGAATATTTCTTGGTGCTGGTATTTATTTTTAAGGTATAAAAAGATGAAAGACTAAGAATGAAATGAATCAAATGAAGACGAACATAACTACGAATATGGAATCTCTCCACTGCGTGCTAGAATCAGATGCATGGAATTTATTTTGAAACTTGCGTATACCCTTCGACAAGAAGGAGAAGACTATGATGAATCTATTGGCACCAAGGAGATGGAAAAGAGAAGAAAACAAGCGATCCAAACGCGTTTTCGAGATGAGCTTGGACTTGATGTGGATAAACCAAAGCAAGGCTATGGAAATACTAATGATGGAAGGTTAGGTTAGGTTAAATGGGCTGACAGTTGATTTTGTTACCGTCACACTTAGATCAATGTAGATCCCTTGTGATAACCTGAAGTATTGTAACTTCATGAAAAAGTGTTAACCTAGGAATGCTATGGTTGTTCGAGCCATTTGGAGGACTTGACAAAGTTCAGTAGGCTATTGCCTGAGAGTTCCGATAGTTCTTCTAATTCATTAAAGAAGTAGTTTCCTAAGAATTGTTTCCTAGTGCGACAGAGTGCTGGGCAGTGACAGAGGAAGTGAACAGTGTTTTCCTGTTCGTCCTCATTGCCGCAGCCTCTGCATAGATCATCCGTACTAATCCCTATTTTCTTTTTGTGGTATCCTAGTAGGTTATTTCCCGTTAAGACGCCTATTAGGGATCTTAAGGAAGGTTTACTAAGTAGTAAGATCTTATTTGATTTTTTCTCGTCGAAATTCGGCCATAGTTTCCTGGTGTGACCGCAGGTTTCTAGGAGGTTCCATCTTTCATTGGTTTTTTGTGAAATATTGTTGACGATATTTCGCTTTATTTCACATTGTGGGATTCTGATGTTATGTTCTATGAGAGAGGGATCAAGAACTGAGCCATCCCTTGCAAGCTCATCCGCTTTTTCGTTGCCGAACACATCGCTGTGGCCGGGAACCCAGCAGAGTCTTAGTCTTACATTATGCTGCATACCAAGAACCCTAAGCTCTTCGCGACAGCAAGAAACAAGCTTTGACTTGATTAAGGTGGCAGAAATCGCTTTTATTGCCGCTTGGCTATCAATGAAAAAGGTGATGTCAGCAGGTGATATCGCCATCATGGATATTTGTTTAGCAGCATTTTTCACTGCCAATATCTCGGCTTGGAAGACACTGCTGTGATCGGGGAGCCTGAAAGAACTTGCAAGGTTGAGGTTTTCTGAGTAAAAACCTGCACCAACCCCAGTGTTCATTTTCGAACCATCAGTAAAGATGGCGATAGTCGACTCATTTGAGAAAGGTATACTGTTTTCCCAATCTTGTCTGTTAGGGAAACTGACATTAAAAGACTTGTTGAAGTCTAAGTAAGGGGTTGTTGCCAACGTAGTTAGAAAGGATCGTAGTATGGCCGTTTTGACTAGTATTCCAAATGTTGCACAGTGGGTCACCTCCCATACAAAGTGCGGTCAAAAATATAATGACCATTTTTTTTTTAATGAAACACCTGTATTATCATTTTATATGATTTATTATTGCAAAAAAATGCATCAAGTCAGTTTTTTAAAATTTTGGTTGTTTTCAAGAAAAATAAAAAAAGGTAAAAAAAAATTTTTTTTTGAAAATATAAAAAAAAATGGTTAATGCCGGAAATGGACCTGCCTGTCAGTCGAGCACTTTACCCTTACCCTCTAGTTCAGTCTTTTATAAAAATAATAGTGCCAAAAAGGATTTTTTTTAGTTTTACGTTGTAATTTTTTTTTCTCCGTGTATCGTCATTTAAACTCGTATTACTCGAAAAGGGGAAAAAAGGGGAAAAAACGGCGCTTTTATTTCGAAAGGTAGGACGGTATTCTTCATTTGAGAACTTAAATTGTAGAGGGCACTCGAAGGCAAACCAACTAAATCTCTAATTTAATGAAAATTGAGCTAAATAAAAATGGTTAAAATTGCTTCGCTAACGAGCCCCATTACAATTAGCCTTAATGTTATTTAACAATATAATTTATGTTTTTAGAAAGTATTAACCTTCTCGTTTAATATCCATAACAATTTAATACTGTTCACAATTTTTAACACCCGCTATCACTATCGCAAGTTCAAACCTTATAACTGCAGCGATTAAAAAACTGTACCTTTTTTTATATACCGACTTTGAATGGCTATTAAGAAATGAAAAAAAGGGTAACCGTCAAATTTTTTTTGGTTTTGGTTCGATGGGAGATTGTAGAACGTTGTTTAATCATTGGATTTTAAAAAATTGACATTTACTTTTTTTATTTTTGACCTATGGCGGGACCCACTGTGTGTTGGTTTGACTGAGTCGTAGGGCGCTGTTTGCTGCTAATTCTTGTACAAAAAATAGATCTAAGGGAGTGAGATTAAGGATTGCTTCCAGCCCTGCGGTTGGAATGGACCTCATCATCCCCGTAGTGCTAATGCATGCTGCTCTTTGTACATTCGTTAGGTCTAATGATGGAAACACTTCAAGGAGATTTTTTGAACAATCAGATGCAACCGCTCGAATAACTGGAGTCAATGGAGAAGTTATTATGAGGCTGAAAATAATACTGAATGTTTTGAATTGCAGGGAAGTAGTGAATGCAGTTAAATTTGGAGAGTATACTAAGAGAACAGCAGAGCTTCTAAAACAAAATTATCCTGAAAAACTACTCACGCCTATTCTTCACAAAATATTGGTGCATAGTCAAAATATCATCGAATATCAATCACTACCACTTGGAGAACTGTCAGAAGAAGCCCCAGAGTGCAAAAATAAAGACTACAAGAAGTACAGATATCAAAACACGTGCAAAGTTTCAAGGATTCGGCAGAATGAAGACCTATTTAACATGCTTGCAACCTCATAGGATCCACTTATTTCTTCCTTAAGGAATGTAAGAACCCAAAAAGATCTGAAAGAACAATACTCTCCAGAAATGATGAGTTTATTACAAATTTCCCCGGACTTAGATGATAGTTTTCAAGAAATCTAGTGTTGTTTATATGTTAATTTGTTACTTTTACCCTTTTCCACTATTTGACTTGTAATATATCACTGAAATACACTATAAATGTACTCTTGTATAAAGAAAAATAAAAAATTGCATAGGGTAACTTCGGGCATTATGGCGCACGGGGCATTATGGCGCACCTCTCAACTACCATACTTCCAATACTCGCATTTAAATAAAACCAATGCATAAACTTTGGCCTTCGTCGAACACTAGCCTTGTGACGATCGCAGGTCAGTGCTATTATTTTTGTGCCAAACAAAAAAGAAAACAAAAAAAAATATACCGGTTCTGGGTTCCAATATAATATCGCTTTGTTTTTGTTTGTGTGTATCTCGGTAAGTATACAGTGCACGTGTTTGTTGTAAAGAGTGAAACGCAGAGTACAGTTTTGGTTTGGTTATATCACTTGTTATATTTTAACTGAAGTAAGAATTGTGTTTAGTTTTTGGAGTTCTGTGAATATGTGTATATTTTGCAATATGGCGCAGATATAATAAGGGCATTATGGCGCTATATTATACCCGACTGCGCCATAATGCCCTTATGTAAAACTAATTTCAAAAGTAACTCTGCATTTTTTTAAATTTGAAAATAACCTCAATTTAACGTTAATTTTATGAAACTTATTTACAATTATATTTCAGAAATGCTGAATATACGTAAAAAAAAGTAAAGGGTTCCGAAGTAAATGGGGTTTTTGGACTATTTTTAATTTAATTTATTTTTTGTTAAAAAGCTTGAATTTTTATTCTTAAATAATTTAATTATGTTACGTTTTTATGAAATTTAATTAAAATAAATGATTGAAGTAAAAATTGTAGTCCGTAGTAAAGTTATTTGAGTTTGTGCTTAGGTATGCCATAATGCCCTAATTTACCCCTACAAATTAAAAAAAAATAAATACTTTTTTCCCCACTATTTCACTCGAATTGGTTCTTTTCCTTTTTCCTCACTGAGTCACTTCACTCAGATTACTTCAGAAATTGATTTTGACGATTGTATATCAGTATCATGGTATAAAAAGAGAAGGTATGATCATTAGAAAAAACTCAGTATCGAGAACTGTCAAAACTTATGGCTACTTAAGGTTTTGACAGCCCAGCCCATTGAAATTGTTGTTGTAAACAAATTTGTCTTGGAAATTGTTGTTGCTTTTGACTTTGCCAAATGCCAAACGTCAAAACCTTATTACCCCATTTTGTAAGATGGCGGCTCTAATGATCATACCTTGTCTTTTTATACCATGTATCAGTATACCATAGTGTTTATCACCTTATCTAAAACTTCTTACTTTAACACCAAATTCTGAAACACCCTGTAAAGTTTTTTTTTTTTGAAACTCACAATTTTCATAGCCTTGGAAATTTCCTTCAAGATAAAAAAAATTGTGGCGATATCTTTATTTGTTTAGAAGATATTAATTATGCAAGCAAAAAAGTCAAAACGGGCCACTGTGCGGCGGCTCAAATTAGTATGGAAATTATAATCACCGCGGAGCCGATTTTATATGTATTGGTTTTTTCACCACGATTTCTCCTTCGACTTTGTGCTCATAGACAAAAAGTTGCAAGTGTGTGGGTGCAACCCCGTTTTTCTCGTTTTGAGGTCGGAGTGTCTTTTCTGAACTCATTTTTCTTGCTTGAAGGGGAGGTCTCAGTCTCAGATGTTTAAATGGTTTTGATACATTATGTTTGTAGGAATATTTTAAATGAAGAAAAAGAAATAAAACTAGAGGGATGATTGGACGTATGCTTCCCTTTAAGGCAAGGAATCTGGTACAAAATAATGTACCTTTGGGCATTTTGCGGACCTTGTAGGTTTTGGTATTACATGTATGGATTTTTTTTGAGATTTTTGTATTTGAACTTGCTTGAACTTGAAGCTTGAGCCTTGAGGACTTTTATGTCACTTAAGATTTTTTTATGTAGATAAGTATCTCGGATTGGTAGTTTTACTTCAAACCTTAAAATTTTGCTTTATATTTTATAAACTCCCGTGAGAAAAGTCTTAAAGGTTTTTTTTTAACAAATACAAAACAAATGTGGGATTCTTTGTTTGCACTCAATTAAAATATTCCTAAAAAGAACAACGACAAATTGAAGGTGCTACCACAAAGCCTTATAAGTGGAGTTAGTTCACGGGTCGCAACGACAACCCACCTTTTTTGTGTTTTAAAAAATTCTTAAAACTTCTCATGTGTAACTTCTCAATCTAGTAACTTAACATATTATAGTAGTACCTACCTAAGAAAAAAAGTGGCAGCACCACCCTTTGCTAAGGAGGTCAGAAACCTACTGAAAATAAAAAAGAAACAAATTTGTATTTCAGTTGTTTCAATTTGGTGGGGCAGTTTCATTTTTGTTATTTATTTATCAAAGCAATCACCAATAAGAAATTTGAATTTTTTTTGAGGTCTGAAAATTTTAAAATATGTATTTGTAAAGAAAGTTCTACTGGCTGGTTATTTTAAAATATTTTGATTGGTTGTTGCTTTGATAAAAATTTTAAGAAAATCCCCACCTAGCGGAATTTACGCTCCAACTTTTTGGCACATTCCGCAATTCCTCCTGAATCATCCTGTATATAATTAGGTACCTTTTACATATTTACTTCTTAAACAAACTAAGAAGTGGCTCTATTTTTTTTTTTTTTGATTTTTCTCAAAGCAACTAATTTTTATCTTCAGACCATTTAAAATGATAATTTAATTAGTATATCTTACATACTTGCTTCTTAAAAAAATTAATTTCAATATGTCCTCAATAAAATATAGCAAACATTTGCTTTGGGAGCAAATACATTCGACCCATTCGCGCATTTTATTTAACGTAAAAATATGCAGACCCTTAGCGTAAGGAGGTTAGACCCTCACTAAAAAAAAAAAAAAAAAAAACAAAAACAAAATGTTCACATTTCGGTAGATTCCGCTAGGTGGGGATTTTCTTAAAATTTTTATCAAAGCAACAACCAATCAAAATATTTTAAAATAACCAGGCAATAGAAATTACTTTACAAATACATATTTTTAAATTTTCGGACCTACAAAAAAAAATTCAAATTTCTTATTGGTGTGGTGATTGCTTTGATAAATAAATAACAAAAATGAAACTGCTTAACTGCCTCACCAAATTGAAACAAGTGAAACTGAAATACTAATTTGTTTCTTTTTTTATTTTTAGTAGGTTTCTGACAGGCATGGAAAAGTCAATACAATTGTATCGAATTCGATACAAATGGGTTTGCTCGAGTACAAGAATACAATTTGTCTTAATTCGATACAATTTTTAAATCTGTGTCTTAAAAATTATTTTGCAATCTAATATTTAAAAAAAGAGGAAATCAAAAGTATTTAAAACGAAAGATCTTTTTGTTTAAGTTTTAATTTAGTTTCAGATTTTTTAACCAAAATAAATGTTACAATTTGAGTATAGTGACTTGTTTTTTTTTTTTTTAATATTTATAAAACTGAATGTAAACACTTTTTTTTGACATTCATCAGCATAAATTGAAAATGGTTTTCAAATTAGAGACTTATAAAGTCGAAATGCAAAACACTGAATTCACTCTGTTATAAATTCTGAAAAGAAAATGAAAACAATTTTCAAAGCACAGCATTAAGTCCGGAGACCTGCAAACTTAAATATCATGAAAATCAAAGACAGCACGTTATTCTTTATGTCTTTTCATAGAGTTTTGGTATTTACCGAATATTTAAGTTTGTAAAACTAATTTTAAGTTCAAAACTGAGCCATTACCTGAAAACCAAAATTGCACTTTTGGTCAACACGATTTTGCATTTTTTTTTTTTTATTTTTTAATACGTGTAGACTTTTGTGAATATGTACTTTTTTCCATATTTATTCATACCGAAATTAAATAAAAATTACTCTTTTACGCAGAAAATAGTGAAATGTTTACGCAAAATCTTAGAGTTTTTGCAAATAAAACATTTTGATTAAATTTTATATTAACTTCTCGTGTGAAAAATATATTTCAATACAATTGTATCCATTTCAGTAAAATCCAAATTAAATTTTCAGTACAATTAAAAAATGTTATTTTCCATCCCTGGTTTCTGACCTCCTTAGCAAAGGGTGGTGCTGCCACTTTTTTTCTTAGGTAGGTACTATAAAACGGCCACTTTTTGCAAAAAGTCAAAAAGTGATAGATTTCAAACTCATTTTGTGACAGTTTTTACGACGACAAAATGAAAAATAATGATGCAAAAAGCTTATTTCTTGGTTTCAAAAAATTTTTTGTAGTTTTTTCCAAAAACAAATATTGCTAGACAGAAATAAAAAATTGTATTTATGTAAATTCCCCACTTTTTTACTTTTTAGGTCATTGTAGTTGAGGCTTGAAGTGCCAGTTGTACAAACGTGGATCAGCCTTGGTTCAGGAATTTAACCCACTGATTTCGGTGGATTAGCTGCGGGTCAACTTCGGTTCAAGCATGAATGTGGCTATTTCGACACATATGAACCTTGAACCAGTGCTAAACTTCATCTTTGCTACCGATTTCAGAAGATAAAAGTTGCTAATCAACGTTTCAGCTGTAAAATTGATTTTTAGCACTGGTTCTATGTCCATATAGATTGAATAAGCTAAATCCATCCTTGAACCACAGTTGATCCACTTCTAATCCACCGAAATCGGCGAGTTGAATTCCTGATCCGAGGCTGAACCACGTTTGTACAACTGGCCCTAGAGGTATAACTACAACGACCACTTTTTGCAAAATAGCAAAAAGTGACAGTTTTTCCGACCACAAAATTAAAAATAATGATGCAGAAAGCCTATATTTTGGTATCAAAAACAATTTTTATAGTTTTTTCCAAAAATTTTTACAAAAATTTTTCCAAAAACAAATAGGTACCTAGCGCTAGAAAGAAATAAAAAAAATCTAATTTTGTAAATTTCCCACTTTTTCACTTTTTGGGTCCTTGTAGTTAAGCACTTAAGTGGCCACTTTTTGCAAAAAGTCAAAAAGTGAACATTTTCAAACTCATTTTGTGATAGTTTTTTACGTCCGTGAAAATTTTCAACTCAGCGGAGCTGAGTCCGACTTCGACTACGAAACGGGTCCGAAGGCGGCTCAAATTAGTATGGAAATTATAATCACCGCGGAGCCGATTTTATTATTATTAATATTAAGTGGCCCAATATCTTTAAATGAGGGTATGTAACCTATTGTATTAACAATCCTATTAATTTGATCCCTTTATCACAAATTGCACAATGATTTTTCATAATTTTACTTATGCACCTCACTCCTTCAAAACTATAAAAATTCAAAATTCAATGAAAAATAAAAGCAGGCTCTTTGAGTTTGTCATTAAAATTTATAATATTTCATGGTAATATAATAAGTACGTTGTTTTATTTTTGATCTTCATAGTAGGTATGTATAACATTTGTATGCAGTTCAAAAAAATGCATTAATTTCCCATAGGGTGCAAAGGTACCGTTTCAAAAGTGTTCTTTCCCGCGCTGAAAAAAACACCCTTCAATTATAAATATTTTGATGGACATATTTGATTATTTTTTTCCATGGTATATGAAACGTCCTTACAAAATTTTATCAGCCTACCACTTTTTTTCAAAGAGCAATTGTTAGTGTTCTGATTCTTATGAAAAAATACATGCTCATGGTTTTGATAGACGAAAGTTTGTTTTCTCATTTTAATAAATTTTTAATGAAATTATAAGTGCCAGTTGCGTGATCAAAGTTTTTCCCATTCAGCTCTTTCATAAATGAAAATCGGCAAAAATAGTTCGTTAATTACAATTTTTGCCTTCAGCTACAGTCAGTCAGTGCGTTTGTAGGAAAAACATGCGTGTCACAAGTAACTAGGATGAGAATGTCCAATGACTAAAATAAAAACATGTCACCCTCCATATTAGGCGTTGTTATCCTCTTTATCGCAGTTATCTACTGTTCAGTTCATAATTTCATAACAAACACGCAAATATTTCCTGCGGTTATAAAATACTTCTACAAGTTTGTGTCTCATATATACGCCTTACTCTGGTCTGTCACCTCTAACTGATACTCGAGAAATTAATACGAAGACTATAAAACTGTCGCAGCAGGGACAGTATGAACTAACGAACCAACAGAGTTGTTGATGATGGTGCTGTAAAAATAAGTGACAATGGAGTTTATAGTTTGTCGACTCATAATAACAACTATACTCCCGCAGGACATGACACAAATAATTACAAGTTAAGAACATTTTTGTGTTCATATAATGCTACAGTAAGCTTGTCTTGTAATAAAATATTCAAAATGCGCTTGTTGTGGTGTTGGCTCGAAGGACCGGCAAGTCAGCATCTTTTCCCATCCATAACCAAATAAAGGACACGAATAAAGGATTAAACATTTTATAAAATGCTAGTGCGGACAGCATGTTTTAAGATTAATTGTTTTTATCGTTACCAATACCATTTAGTGTGGTGTGTCTCTTCGCCGACTACAGAGCTACGTTATTATGTTTCTGACACATCCTATTTTATCCTTAAATAGTGTGCAACTTTTTATTGTAGATAAATAAAATAAACCATTAACCAAGAATAACATTAAAGTGAGAATATGGTGCGATGATTTTAATTCCCTTAAAACGAAAGAGTTATTTTATAAATAGGTACCATTAATTTTTTCTCTTTATAATTTTTTTTTACCTATAAATCTAAACGAACGGGAAGTTCAATCGACTTTATTGCATCCTCTTTGTGTTTGTTAGGGGAAGATTTATGTAAAAAAATCAGAAAGTTCAGAAAACCACTCTGCGACGCTGGCGAGGGTTTCTCTAGCTAATTTATAAAAGCGTAGTTAAATGTACATTTTGGTGCAGTACTCTATCGCCCACGGAATTACCCCCCCCCCCCCCCCGGGTGTAATTTCTCTTTTTAATTGGTAACTAGCCCCACCAAAAAAAGAACTAACGCCCGCGGGTGTTAATGCCATTTCGAATTGGCAGTAAGAATCCCACGTTTTTTTTGAACTCAAAAGAATAGAAATGTAAATTTTTTAAAATTCGTGCACCCTAAAGGCTTGGCCACACCGGAGGGTATGCGGTATAGCGGTAACGATATGTGTACTAAAAAAATTCCACACCTGAACGTTGATGTGTCAGTTTGGAATTTTTTTCATACAAGTACCCTCACCGCTACCCGTACCGCTACCGCTTACCCTCCAGTGTGGCCAAGCCTTAAGTCTTATTTATTATTAATTTATTTACCAGAACTAAATTGCTAGTTATTTAAATACATTATATAAACATAGGTGTGAAAAGATATTATTTAATTAATTAATTGCAAATGAAAAAAATGTTGATTTAAATTTACAAGAATTGGTTATTGATTCATCAAACAAATTGTTATACTTATTATTGTAGATATTAAATAATTTAAACATTTTATTTAAATGTAAAAAGTTTAATGGAGAGAATTGTTCATAATTGGCACGATAGCTTGGGATATGTATGCTGTCCGGTATATAAGTTAAGTTTCTTTGAGGAATATTAAAGTTAATACTAGACAGAAGGTGCAAAGAGTCTATTGTACCGTTGATTTATTTTTACAATGAACACGAAACATAGATAGGAACGTCTGTTCTCAAGACTAGGTAAGTCAATTAGTCTAAGTCTGTTCTCATAAGGTGGGAGATCATAAGGATTGTCCTAGTCCTCTGAGTGCAAATCTAAGAAATCGCCTTTGTACCTGTTCAAGCCTATTTTTATGGCATTCATACTGTGGTGACCAAACTTGACAGGCATATTCTAAAATGGGACGAACAAAAGATATAAACAACTGTTTTGTAACGTAAGGGTCGGAAAATTGTTTTGACTCTCTCTTTATCCAACCAAGAATAGAATTGGCTTTATTGGTAATGGAGTTGATATGCTGAATAAATTCGAGTTTACGATCAAATGTCACACCGAGAACAGATGTATCATTTTCACGAGATATTAATGTATCGTTAAACATATAATTAAAGGAAGTAAAAGACAACTTTCTTGTAAAACACATAGTTTTACATTTATCGACGTTAAGAAACACACAGTTACGTGTGCGCCAGACAAAAAACGAATTAAAGTCGCATTGAAGTTCTTCACAATCACGAGAATTTGAAATAGTTTTGAAGATTGTCACATCATCAGCGTAAATTAGATACTTGGAGTATTTTAAAACATTTGGTAAGTCGTTTATAAATAAATGAAAAGAATGGGACCCTAATGAATACCCTGTGGAGTTCCGGAATTGATCTTGAATTTGTTTGATTCACAGCCATTAAACAATATAGAGTAGGATCTATCAAACAAATAAGATTTTATCCATTTCACAAAGCATTCACTAAATCCCATTTTTTTTAATTTGAAAAGTAAAACACGGTGTGATAGCTTATCAAAAGCTTTACTGAAATCAGTAAACACACAATCTATTTGTTTTTTTTTATTTTTAAAAGAGTCAATACAATTTTCAGCCAATTCTAATAAAAAAGTTACTGTTGAGCGACCTTTTGTAAAACCATGTTGCTGAGGAACAATAAAAGATTTAACATAAAAACATAACGATTTACAAATAACTGCCTCAAAAACACCTATAACACGGTGTTACACTCAAAATATACGCGGACGGAGACCTATCACGTTTTGTAGAGCTAGTCGCATTGATTACGAAACGGTATTTAAAAAGTCCCTAACACCCCCAAAATCTGGAGTTAGGGGCAAAAAACGGTTTTTTTGACCTTCACCCATTGAAAAAAATCTAGCTTCGTCAAATTTTTACCCATTTTTAATTTTTTTACAGATTCTAATAGGAGATAAATATACCTTTTCAACAATGTATAGAAAATGTAACATGGTTAAGCCACCTAGAATTTCTAAGATGTCAAAGTTCAAAAATTCAATTTTTTTCGTCATTTATCCAACTACGACATCAAATTAAAGTATATATTTTCACAACAGCATGCTGTTTTTTAAAAAATATTCTAAAAAAGTATTTGTTTCCAAATCAAACGAGGTATTTTTTATGAAAATTAGTTAAAAATTGGCTTAGAAAAAAAAAATTTTCGATTTCAACCCAGGTACAGAAATTCGAACTTTTAGGTATAGAACAAAAATGTTGTTTCGGCACGTAGTAGGATAACTTGGGCGCCAAGAATTTGATAACGGGTTTTTATAGAGGAGCTCAATACAAACATTTTTTTCTGTAGAAGGGGGTCTATCTCCCCCCGTTTAGGTGGGAGGGGCAGTTTTCTAAAAAAAAAAATTATGAAAAACACTTACAGTTATAAATGATACCATTTCCGAGAGGCAAATTTGTACATTTAATTCTAATTTTTAAATCAATATATTATAACCAATAATTTTTAAATAATCGATTTCAAATTGACGATTCGCTCACATACTACAAGTCCGTCTCGCCAACGATAGCTGCCAGGAAAGTTGAAGCTCACATTCGAAAACTGTATGAGTTCTACAGTAAATGGGGTATCCGGATCAACTCATCAAAATCGGAATTACTGTGCTTTAGACGAACAGGAGGACGAAGCATTCGGTCAGCAGGAGCATCACACTTACACTACCTGATGGTACTAAATTGGCAGCCAAACGCAACTTTAGGGATCAACTTTAACGAGCTCCTGAGGTTCAACCTTCACTCTAGGTCTGTCCTGAAAAAAGCCAACTACGCCTTCCATCGCCTTCACCCCCTGATGAAGAGAAGAAACGGATTAAGCCAACCAACGAAACTCCTGATCTACAAGCAGCTTCTTCGACCTGTCATCGCCTATAGCTTTCCGGTATGGTATACCATTTCCAACACAGCCATGAAGGAACTTCAAATTTTTGAGAGGAAAATCCTGAGGATCTGCACCGGACTTTACTTCGATCGACAGCGACAAAAACACTACAGCAACGAGCGACTTTACGAGGAAGCAAACATCATGACGTTGGAAAAGTATCTGCTGCAATCTGCAAAGAAACTTGTCGGAAGCATCGCCAACCACCCCAATCAGCTGATGAGAAGCATGAGAACCCAACAACGACATCCCGAACCCAGATACCTTAGTGCTTTGGAAATTCTGGATGAGCACATAATCCCAACCGACAACGAGGAAGTAGTTTAGTTTAACGCCGATACGCAATCGGCCTACTACCGCGGCTAATTGCCATACCACCCAACCCACCATAATCAATACCACAACTGGACAACCGGGAAGGAACACCCCGAGGATAACCTAGTCAGCAGACTTGTAAAATTAAGCCTATTCATGTACTATATTTATATATATTTTATCTTTTATTCATTGTATAAGATTAGGCCCCATATGTGCCAACAAATTTTATATCAATCAATGTATCTTATTAGAAATAAGTTAAGCTTAAGTCAATTGTATATAGTATGTTCAATAAAATAAAATTGAAATTGAAAAATCGATTTCAAATTGAAAAATAAAAACAAATAAAAACAAAAAATATTTTGAAAAAAGAAAAAACTGATAAAATAATTTTTCAATATTCTCAAAAACTAGAAGACATAGAAACATATAGTTTTCACTGTTCGATAAGGAATCAATTGAGGCAGTTTTCTGTGTGAGTAATTTTTTTTATTAAAATTCACAGTCTGGACAAAAATATAACATGAGTTTTAAAAAATTTTTGTTCGCCTATTTTTAACTTTGAAATCGATTATTTCAAAAACTATTGGTTATAATATATTTATTTGAAAATAAGAATTAAATGTACAAATTTGCCTCTCGGAAATGGTATCATTTATAACTGTAAGTGTTGCCGTTGTTTTTTAATAATTTTTTTTTATTTTGATAATTTTTTTTAGAAAACTGCCCCTCCCACCTAAACGGGGGGAGATAGACCCCCCTTCTAAAGAAAAAAATGTTTGTATTGAGCTCCTCTACAAAAACCCGTTATCAAATCCTGGTGCCCAAGTTATCCTACTACGTGCCGAAACAACATTTTTGTTCTATACCTAAAAGTTCGAATTTCTGTATCTGGGTTGAAATCGAAAATTTTTTTTTTCTAAGCCAATTTTAAACTGATTTTTATAAAAAAATACCACGTTTGATTTGGAAACAAATACTTTTTTAGAATATATTTTTAAAACAGCATGCTGTTGTGAAAGTATACACTTTAATTTGATGTCGAATTTGGATAAATGGCGAAAAAAATGGAATTTGTGAACTTTGACAGCTTATAAATTCTAGGTGGCTTAACCATGTTACATGTTTTATACATTGTTGAAAAGGTATATTTATCTCCTATTAAAAACTGTAAAAAAATTAAAAATGGGTAAAAATTTGACGAAGCTAGATTTTTTCAATGGGTGAAGGTCAAAAAAACCGTTTTTTGCCCCTAACTCCCGATTTTGGGGTTGTTAGGGACTTTTCAAATACCGTTTCTTAATCAGTGCAACTAGCTCTACAAAACGTGATAGGTCTCCGCTCGCGTATATTTTAAAACCTCATTTTTGTAACACCGTGTAATTTTTAACTTCGTTTTTTAACCTTTTTTATGAAGAGGGATAATGAAAGAATTTTCCAAATACATGGAAATACACATGAAGATAGTTAAAAAGAATAGATAAAGGCAATGACAATTGACGTACCTAGTTTTTTAAAATAGTAAACGGTATACTATCAGGAAGGACCAGGTATACAGCTATCGTCAAGGTTAGATATAAACTTTTCAATGTTGTTAATGTCATTATTGTCAAGTATGTAAAAGATTTTAAATGGTCAAAATTTTGAGCCATTTCGTCAGCCATTTGTACATTCCCAAGCTTGGCCCCACTTTAAATCCTATAGTGAGCCCAAGCCCAAGCAGAGGGATTGCAGGGGGCATCATGCCCCTATACCCAGAACTTCATACCTATACCATAATTTTTAAATTCGCGCGAATTTTTTTTTTTTTTTTGACTCCAAGAAACTATTGAATTCTGAAGAAAATTTACCTACACCCAACCTGGCACCCACCCCAAATCCTATAGTGAGGCAAGCAGGGGGGTTGCAGGGGGCAGCATTCCCCCGATACCCACCTCACTCTTTGCTTACGCAAGTTGCCATCAATAAGCAACATTTCAATTTAAAATTGGAAATAAAGCCCGCCAGAAAAAGGAATTAAACCCCGCGGGTGTAAGTTCCAAATCAAAAAAGGAATTAACAACCGTGGGGGTTAATTCTTTTTAATTGGGTACTTACACCCTCGGGGGTTAATTCCGCGGGCGTTAAAGCACTGCATCGTATATTTTACTACACATTTTATTCAGATCATATAAACATCCGAGAGGTATTAACACCCGTTAGAATAATTAAAAGATCCATCTGATCATGGGAATCATTTTCTTCCCACGAACGAATGTTTATATCTCATATGGATATCTTTAAGTAGGAATTTATATTCAAGATTTTTTTATGATTTATGCCTGATTCACAATATTGCGAGACGACGAGACGAGATTTTCCTTGACGATTTTAAAAATTTCCAAATAATGAATATATATGAAAGAATACACAATATTCTGATTCTCGTTGCGTTGAAATTCCGAAAATTTTGAAAAAGGACGCACGAGACGACGATTTTTCGAAAATTAAATTTTAATACAAAAATATTCTTGACAGCTTATATGGATAAAAGTTTTCTCAATTTAAAATATTCGAGTTTGGTCAGGTGAGAAGGTGATTGGCTCCCAACCTCTCCGCCCGGAGTTTGATTCTCAGAAAATACTGTTTATTTTTTTTAATTTTTGTTTACCTTACAGAATAAAAAAAAATTGCAGTATTGTGAATTTCCATAAGATATTAAAACGATTTTTTTTAAAACGAAAACGTTCAGAAAAAACGTCTAGCTCTCGTCTCGTGCGTCGTCTCGCACGAGACCCTCGTGTGTGAGGGTGTTTTTTTTGAGGTGTAGAGATAATATGGGTATATTTGAAAAAGTGTGTAATAGGTACTAGTGCTACCTAACCTATTGAAATTCAGCAATTGTGTAACTTTTAAGATTCGAAAGAAGAATCTAAAGTTTCTATAAGAATATCATGGTAAAAAGCGTTTTTTTTAGTGAAAACAAAAATTATGAATCATTGGCTTTTTGGGACCAATTACAGATTTTACTATCTCTTCGAAAATAATAATCATTTTTATCAAAAAAAAAAACAAAACCGACTTCCATGGATCAACACCGGGTTTTATGATTTTTCTAATAGTTTCTATATGGGTAATTCCATGAAAAAGTGGACACGAATTTTGAACAAATTATGCAGTCTTTTTTACTTTTTTTATTAGCAAATTACTATTTACAAACGTCAACTCTTTTTGCAAGTTGCAAGAAAAGATTCTTTGTTGTATTCCCTTATGGATAGACATCAAATTCAGGGAGTTTAAATAATCTTAAAGCATTTTTATAGCATAAGCTTGCCAACAACAGAAGAATTTCAGATAAAAATGACGGAAAAACAAGGAAACTAAAAACATGATGAGTCTAACAGTGACGATGAAAACACCCCCTCGTTATTGGTAAAATAAATTAACATTTAAGCAATCTTCGTTACACAATATTCGATTTAAAAAAAACTTGAGTGAAAATGCATCTTTTCTTTACATTTACAACCACAAATCACAGGTAACATGAGTTACCAAAATAATGTAACGTGAGTTACCTAAATATTTTAAAATTTTTCCTCGAAATATTGAAAAAATGTTTCGTTTTGTCACTTATATTAAAAGCTTGTAATTTTTTATGTATGGAATCTTCATTAAAAACAAATAAAGATTCTTAATTTCACATAAAAACTTCATACTGTCGGTGTCTTAAAATTCGTGTCCGATTTTTGTAACGTGAGTTACCATCAAACTTTTATTTTTCCCAAGCAAATGTTAAAAATAAAGTAAATTTTGTTAGTTAATTATGAAAGTAATAGTTATGCTCCATTCATGGATAGTAATTTCGTATCAATTTACATTAAAATTGACAAAAAAAAAATTATTTATGTGTTGGAAATTTTTGTGAATGTAACGTGAGTTACCATGGAATTGCCCATATCCAGAACTGAATGAAATTGAAATAGGACTACACTGCACCACCAGCTTTCCAATACAAAAAGAATTATCAAAATTGGTTCACTCCGTCAAAAGTTATGAGGTAACAAACATAAAAAAAAAAAACAAAATACAGACGAATTGAATACCTCCTCCTTTTTGGAAGTCGGTAAAAAACATTCTTTCATTGATTGAACGATTTCAAACGAAAAGACATATTTGTTGTAAACAGTCCTTAAAAATTGTTGTAATCGGGAGTGGTGAAATTTTTTTTTAACTTTCTTATTTGGCCTTTTAATAATGCAGCCCTATACTAGTTATACAGATTCATCGACTTTCCCTAGATTCCGAGGCATAAATCTAATTTTACTCCATTAATAATAAAGGATAAAGAACCAATGAAATGCGTCGATTAATATGGTTTGGAGTTTAAAACCATTCTAAGAATTGTTTTTGTACTTTTAACCAAAAAATTTTACGTTTTCTTCGTTTTTACTGAAACTTTTAAAATTAAATTAAAAATATGACATAAAGCCTAGTACGCAGATCGAGCTAAATTTAAGATGACATTTTGTATCTCTCTTATTCTCCACTTTTTAAATTTTTTTGGGTAGGTATATTCTAAGAAAAAAATTGTTCTATAGCAATGCTCTATCAGCGATCTATACTTGGTAGCTTTCTGGTTTCACCTCCAAGTGGGTGGCGGTCCGCCTTCTCGCTACGCCACTGATAATTATGTATTTGTAATTGAAATTGCGGCCTAATTTCCATTTCAACAACGAAACTAGGCCCATCGGGCTTTATTTCGTGTTTTCGACTTGCTAGTAAAAAACAAGAAAATCGTAACGGGCGGTAGATTTGTTGATTTTTCGAGTTATTTTTGTGCATTAATAGGCGTGTTTTTCTGGGAAAGCTATCCGCAGTAGGATTTCCCAAATATCAACATTGAACAAAAATGTAGCTATATGAAACACTTCATCAAAATTCTATGCGCAGCTTGGTTTAGCTTCTATTTTTATCGGCGGCTGCGTACTGCATGTAAACGCCAGCTGCGGATACGGATAGCAATGCCAAAAAAACACAGCTAGATACATATTGTGATAATAGGTGTGTTTTTTATTACAACCGGTCTTAAATAGACAAAAAAACGCAGTCTGGGCTAAGCAATTTACATGTTAAATACAACAACACCTTAGCCCCTTGGGCTTAGTTGTTTAGATTCCTCTGGGCTTAACTTTTTGAAGAGTTTTAAATCTGTGCTACCAAACAAATTTTTCATAAATTGTTTAGAATTTGTTTAAAAACGTGAAAACTCACGTTTGGAAGGACAAAATGTATTAAAATAGTTTTGCTAGCATACATTAGGTGTGTTTTTTATTACCACCGGTCTTAACTGGACAAAAAAAACGCAGTCGGGGCTAAGGAATTTACATGTTAAATGCAAAAACACTTTAGCCCCTTGGGCTTAGCTGTTAAGCCCGGAGAATTCTCTGGGCTTAACTTTTTCAACAGATTTAAATCTGTGCTACCAACTCAACTTGTTCGTAAATTGTTTAGAATTTGTTTAAAAACATCAAAACTGATGTTTGGAAGGACAATTATTATTTTAAATATTTATTTAAGAGTTAATTGAACTTTTTTTTTCAAAAACACACAAGAAACCCCAAAAGCGAAAAATATGACAACTTTATATTTTTTTGTTTCAGCTGATTTCGGAACATTTAGTATGCAGTGCTGCCAATTTTTCTCGCTAAGCCCCGAGGCGTTTTTTTTAACCCGTTAAGCCCGGTAGTAATAAAAAACACACCCATTGTTGTATCTCTTTGTAAAACATACATGAAAAATACAAGAAAATGACGAAAGCGAAAAGTATGACAACTCTAAATTTTTGTTGTGTCTGCTGTTTTCGGAACATTCAATATACAGTGCTGCCAAGATTTCAGGCGTTTTTTTTGTCCAGTTAAGACCGGTGGTAATAAAAAACACACCTAATATTGTTGTGCTGTTGTTGTTCCATTTTTGTATGGTTCGTATTTAGATTTACTGTTGTGCTTTTGTTGTGTTGTTTGTATATTATCGTTGTGATTTTGTTGTGTTGTTTGTGTATTATTGGTGTGTTGTGGAAAAAGATAAATTTTATTTCATTTTCATATATGTATGTATGTACAGTCGTCGGCATAATTATTTTGACTAATTTACAATTCTCGATCTGATAAGAATAATTTCTTACGGTTAATCTTTTTATAGGTAAAGTTAATGGTTATTTTTATTAAGTATTATATGGTGAACCTCTCATGGTGGAAACTATGAAATTCGCAAAAACGCACGTGGGTAAGATTTTTTTTTCTTGAATAAAGTTTTCTAGACTGCATCCGAACAGAATTCACTCTTGGTGATTTATGGAGTGCAAAAAAACTTTCATCGGTCCATTAAACCTTGATCCAGAAAAATTAGGCTTACCAACGTGCTTTGTTGCGAATTTCATAGTTTCCAACATGCTTTCAAGAGGTTAACTAGTGCTTTTCTTGCTGAATAAGTCCCAAAATGCGTTTCCTAAGTCTCCTGGGAATCTTTGCTTTCTGAGGAGGAATTCTCCCCTAGGGATTTCATTTCCAGCTCCATGATATAGGGCCCATTTCACACATAACCGAGACCGGCTATCCGGCCCGGATACATGGTTTTGTCAAAAAATGAGTATCCTTTCACACACACCCGGCAGCCGGTCGGTTGCAGCTGCAGAAGAAACAAGAATTTTTTTGTAGGTTTCACTTCGACTTGATGTTGATACACCTAAACAGAAAAAAAAACAACCCCTTACTTACCTCACAATATAAAAACACAAAACAACCCTATCTTACCTCACAATACGAACTGACATCAAAATATAAAAAAAAAAACAAAACAACCCCTTTCTTGACTACAGCACATGAGAAGGAAACCAGAACGGCAGCTAAGTTGAAGCAAAGACAAGAGAAATATATATTTCTTCTGTCTCTGGTTGTAGTAAGCGCATTTGGTTTCATGTCGGCAGCCGAACCGTGTACACGGTTTCGGTTTCTACGTGTGAAGGCGCCCATAAGATTGTGTATCCTAGCAACCGTGTATCCGGGCCGTTTATCCGGTTCTCGGCGATGTGTGAAATGGGCCTAACGGCTCGCGTACACCAAATCCGTCATCGGCCGAATTATGCTCGGGCGTTGTTGGCCGAACTCGGCCGATAGAAAGAAAAGAGAGTGCGTACACCACTGAAAGTGACATCGTCCGTTGACGTACGTTGACGCCCGATAATAACCGATCAACCGGCATAATCCGAACTTGTTTGGATTTTTCGTCCGTTATCGGGTTGATTTATACATAGATATTGCTAAAAGCCATTTCTTTGCAAAAATTGTCGGTATGAACTTTCAAAAATATAAATTTCTTCCATTAAAAACAATTATTATATGCACTTCAAGTTTCACAAAGTCAGACTACAGACCGGCAGCGACGTCCTAGATCGGAAGCAGTGTATGCAGACGATCGTCCGAGAAAGTCGTCCGAGTAGTTCCAACCTGATGTCGGCCGATAATTCGGTTCTAGTGTACGCGAACTTCAAACTGGTTCAATCTGGGATTCAAAGTGAACTTAGCAAAAAAAAATTGTTTTTTTTTTTGTGTATTTTTTGTTTTGTACAGATTCATCGCTGATTCTACTCAGTACTCGTACTCTTGTGTTTCTTTATTAGCTAAGACATAATGACGCAAACAAATCAGTTCTCCATTGATTTGTTGAACAGGTAACGGGAATTTTAACTTGTAACAATAAATGCCCTAATTTCAATATTTATTTGCGAAATGTTTCCAATTTTTTTTATGAATCTGAGCCTTAACATGTTCAACAGTTTGATACATGCTTAAAATAAGCAAAAGGTATTACTTTACCTAACCAAAATTGAAAAAGAATGCTGGTCAAAATACTTATGCCGCTCAAAAAATAGCACTTCTAATACAAAAAAAGCTGCCTGAAACCAAATTTCACTCATATGACTTACTTTGACCACCATGAGATTCACCATAACATACTTAATAAATAACCATTAACTTTACCTATAAAAAGTTTAACCGTAAGAAATTTTTCTTATCAGATCGAGAATTGTAAATTAGTCAAAATAATTATGCCGACGACTGTATAAGTAAAACGAAATGAAATATCAATCTAAAAAAGAAGAATGGTAACCCTGCATTTATTTCAGCTTTTTCAAATACAAAATGCTCATTACGGTAACCCTGTGAGAGCTTTTATGAGAAAGGTACTTATGGATAAAAAAAGATTGCGAAAGAGATGCAAATATCCCTATCTTCCCTATACAGACAATTTTTATCGGACAGAGTATAATCAAAAACTCTTAGGTAATAAATTCACTTTTTAAAATCTTATTTTCTCCCATTTTTTTCACAATCAAACAAACTGGAAACAGCTGACAATTGACAGTTCTTTTCACTCACTTGCTCTACCCCCAAAAGCAGAAGCAGAAAAACTTGAACTTTTCTGTGCTGAACAAATTCATGAAACATAAAATGACGGATTGTAGAACAAGTTGGGGCGAGTTTTTTTTCATGAAACACAAAAACTTGTACTTTTCGGATCTTTTCTGTTCTTTTCTGTGCGGATCAGATTCATTAAACAGACCTATTATCGTAAACAAAACCATCAAAAAACTGTAACTTTTTATTTGAAAAATCAAATCAAAACAAAAATTGTCAGGCAGTTGCTTCAAATTAAAAGGTATTATTTGTTTAGTGCCATAAAATGAGTGACTGGAAACATTCTCAGGAGGAAGTAATTTCTAAAAATGGACCCAAAATCTATGCTTTTTATTCCAAAATCTATGTTTTTATTTTTGTGAGATCTTTTCGGTTTCTTAGCACAATAATGCTCTCAAATCTCAATGTACCCTATTCGTCGTCATTCCAGTCCGCACAAAACTAAAAAAGTACCTATGCCATAAAATGCCAATGCAAAAAAAAATTGACAGTTCATCAGATCTGCTTTCTACTCTCTGCTCTTGCGATTACGATGGCGATAAATTTATCGCCTATGGAGACAGCGTGACAAGAACATGACATTTTGGTTGTTTCTAGATATTTTTTTTATACAAACCATCAGTAAGAGAAAAGTCAATTTGTCATTTAACTGTTTTAACTTTTGATCGTATCTAGTGTTTTTTTTATATGATATTTTACGAAATAGTTTTTTGTATAAGGCTTAGGAAAGCTTCTAAAAAATTTGTTTGATCGCTAAAGCTCGCATGTAAAAATATGTAAAAAAAAATTTGGTTGGTCTTAGCTAACCCTCCCCGAACTGAAATCCAAGCGTGTAACGTGAGCCAGTTCATTATCATTAAAAAAAATCATTATCATTAAAAAAAAGCATGACTTAAAACTAATATAATTACAATATTATTACAAATAAAATATTCTCACCTTAAGCTGGTCCATGCTGCCCCATGTTTTAGTTAATTTTAGTTTTTTTTACCAAATATTCTGACACATTAATTGAAAACCATAGTTATTTCTCTCTTACTCTATTTATAGATGAGAGTGAAGAGTAAAGAAGATATTTATTTCTTTACGTCGGCCATATTTTTTTACGGCGAATTAAAGAAAGTTAGAGAAAATAAGTATTGCCAATGCAACTTCCATAGTTATGGTAATAGATTTTTTATAGCAAAATCTAATAAATTAACCGGAAGTAGGATTTCAAGTGTCGGTTAAGCTTTAAAAATCGATGAAAAAAGGAATAAGTGCAATAAAACTCATATTAGGATGATATTAGGATTAAAAGGGTGCAATAATGATACTGTGATATTAGTTTTAAGATAGAAATATATTTATAGTACAATGTTAGTTAATTTTAGTGAATCATACTGAGTATTATATACTCTGGCTCAACCTATGAAGATAAGAAGAGTAAATCAGATAGAGCAATATAAATAACGATATTCAGCTACCCTTGCGGTTCATTATTATATACTTTTAAAACAAAAAGATCAAAAGTAAATTAAGGGTCTTTGTTTGAGGATAGACAAAGGGGTTAGATAGTCATATGACTTAGAAATAATAGTTAAGTTTGGTGAATTTTGGCGAAAGGTTTGACTTGAAAAGTGTTAGTACAAACAAAGTGGTGTTAAAGAAATTTGAGTGAAAGCAAAGAAAAAACCAAGCCTAAAGGTATTTATATAGAATAAAAAAAGAAATACGTTAAATTAAAAATTAATTAAATTTATAGAAGTTACCAAAAGTGAGATTATTGGAGTACTGACGAACACCTCAGTATCCCAGAAGATACCACCAAATTAAACATTTCTCTTGCAAATAAAACAGAGAAAAAAAAAACGCAGAGGTATATAGTTTTAACCAGGCATAGACTATGGTGATCTTATTAAGTAAATTTTATGTTGTATAGGTATTAACTTGTGATCCCGGGGTTTCACAAATTAGAGTGGACACGGAAGGTGCCTCTGCCAATTTTTTTTATATAGGTATATACATATGTATAAACACTATAGATGCCCTACTCTCAAAGCTCCCATAACCAAAGTGAATTGATAGAACCAAGTGAGAATTAGGTGGTCATCTATAGAAAAAAAAAAAACCAAGAAAGAAGATAGATAAAACCCTGAAATATACATACATATAGAGAAGTCTTGACCTTCGAGGAAGAACTAACATATACAGGGTGTCCCAAAAGTTAACGTCGAAACGAAAACGGTAGATAGGGTAGGTGGTGACAGTTATCAGAAAAATAATTTAAAAAATCGCAGCCATATATTTTGGGAGTTATGGGCATTATTCAAGTTTTGTACCCTTCCAGAAGCTTTCAGAATACAAAAACTTAAATAATATGGAAAAATTACCTAAAAAAAAGTCGGATTTCTTAAGAAAAAAAATTTTATCTCGGTTATTTATGGAATATTCTCAACAATGTTATACCATTTTGAAAAGAGAATTGAACACACCATTTTTTAAGGCAACTTGCCTTGAAACATCGTAGTGCATTTTTTTTACACTACGGCTCATTGAATTAGAGTCATGTAAAATTTTTTAGTACTAAGTTGGGTAAAAAAGTAATATTTTCTTTAAAACTGATGCAGCTGAGTTAAAATTTTTGAATGCATTTGATAGCAGGGTTATTCAAGGTTCCGTAACAACAGAAAAAAGTGAGAAAAATTAAGATTTGTAGTCACGGCACATGAAAAACCGTCACAGGGTGACCATTTTTTCTACTTTTTTTCAAATGCTCATAACTCCCAAAATATATGGCTGCGATTTTTTTTAATTATTTTTCTGATAACTGTCACCACCTACCCTATCTACCGTTTTCGTTTCGACGTTAACTTTTGGGACACCCTGTATGTAGGTAGGGTAGAAGGGGGAGGATTTGACTTAACGCAAAGTTTTTACGTTTGTTTTAATTTTTTTATATCTGATATTGTTATTGACTTCATTTAAATATTTTTTTCATCTTGATATATTAATTGTTTCTATTTTTAATAATTTATTCAAAAAAACGAAAAGTGATGTGGGGGTGGGGAGGGATTGCCAGTTACCTAAATATCAAAGTTAATACAAATAAAACCAATAATCATAAACAAAACTTCTTTTTAGCTGAAAATACGAAGAACTGATTGATTTTTTGGGATCCTGCCATGCTCTTTTGAGGAAGCTAGCTTCTGGCGAATGTACCCCATGGGGTGCATTTGCCAGAGCAAAACCTACCCAAAAACAAATGGCAAATGCACCCCACAACCTAATCTTTCAAAAATTTACTTATAACTTTTTTATAAGTTAAACAGTACAAAAATCACAGCATAGTACACATAATTTTCAAAAGATATTTGTATGAAAAAGTAATTTAACAATACAAATACCTAAAATTTACGACAGTTATGTATCTTCAAATTTTGGTTCTCAACATTAAAAAACTAACACAAGCGTCTAATTTATTTCGTGTCCAGCCAAAAGCTGCAAACTTCGTGGAAAGTTTTCAATCATAAATGTGCAACAGAAAATGATTTTTCGGTATTTAATATTCTGTTGGTTTGGAAAAAAACCTGGGGTGGCAAAGGTACCCCATTGGCAAATGCTCCCCCTTCGACCCTACATTAGACTGAATCAATTTTTTTTTTTTTTTGTTCAAAGCATTACCGAAAATATTGTTGGAAATGACGAAAAAAAATACTGTAAAAGTTTCAGCCCTTAATATTAACATTAAGTACCGCGGCGCAAATTAGCGTTCAATTTTATACAAGAAAATGATTAAATCTGGCCTTTTTCATGAACCTTTAAAAAGTTATAAAATTCCAAACTCAAAAACAATCTTTCCAATGTAAATCATATGGGAAATAGAAATTTGCGATGCGGCGGGACTTAGTGTTAATATTAAGGGCTGAAACTTTTACATATTTTTTTTCGTCATTTCCAACAATATTTTCGGTAATGCTTTGAACAAAAACAAATTTTTTTTGAATCAGTCTAATATACATATATGTATATCTAATTAAAGGAGGCACGACTAGGTGCATATAAAGTGTTGAACTAAGGCCGTGTGTGAATTGCGTTAATAGTTAAATCCGTGTTAAATTTTTGACACTATTGAGGTGAATACAAAATTTTCAGCTGTTAAAAATTTATTGGGCTCTGGGACCTGGTTAAATTTGAGTTAAATTTTTTTTTGCAGATGGTTTTGTTTTGTTTATTTGTTTTTAAAAAGGAGTTTTATGTCAGAAAAAAGACAGAGAAAAATATTAGACAATAAGCAATACAGCTGAAATTTTTTTGTTCACCTCAATAATGTCAAAAATTTTACACGGTGTTAACTATTTAACGCAATTCACACACGGCCTAAGAAAATCTGAGTGAATTAAAGAACTAAAGAAAAAGAACTCTTAAAGCATTAAAGATTAAAAAAAAAAACACATACATATATATTAAAGTTAGGATACTTAATCCAACAAAAGAAAATAGTATTTTTATAAAAAAAATTGAAATCTCTAATTTCTTTATTTGGATTAAGCATTTTCAACTTAGTATCTAATTAAAAATTTAAAAAAGTGTGAATAGAAAAAAAGAGATAAAATCTGCATCTTAAGGTGAATTGCTTTCCGCGTAATAAAATTAAGTGAAATTTGACAATAAAATATATTCCTGATCTGATCATATATAGCTACTTTCTTTCTGGGTAAATAAAAAGATAAATCCCAGTTAGAGCATCAAAATAGCGCTAAGAGCAGAATTTTCTTTTTTCTCATATTTCTGAATTTGAATTAATAGTTTTAATGAATCTTATACATTTTATTAACCTTAAAATAATAGAATTAAAGTTGTTTGATTTAGTATCAAATTCATTGTTTTTTTTTATAATTTTTATTGGAAATTGGTTTGAGGAAATGATTATAGAACCACAATGATGAAGTGCACAACGAAGAAAAGCAATGATGGTGTGTGAAGGATCTTCGACAAGCCGTCTATAAGAGAAGACGTGGTCATAACGTAAGCTACATAGCTGGCAAGCAAACTAGGGGCTATCTTCCATAATATGGGCCAAGGAAGATAGCGTAGGATATGTTTTCAAACATATGATAGGGATGGCCAAGCTATGCCAACAACATCAGGCAAACCTTCATGGTTCTAGCGAACCGTTATCTTGGTGAGATGGTGGAATTAGGGATGAGCATATTCTGGCTTGGAACTAAACATAAGAAAAATTATATTTAGGAACAATTAGTAATAAGGGGGGTTTAAATCATTAGGTTTAGTTTAGTTTAGAATTAGTTATTGATTATAAGAAGCGTTATCTTTTTCCAAGTCAAGATAATAAGTACCTATTGATAATCCATTCTTTCATCAAGGTAATGGCATAGGTGAATGAGTATGTCTCTTCCTTTCTTTTTTCTCTCTAACCGTCCGTCCGCTGATAGTCTGATTTATTCGAGTAGCTTTCTTCTTTTCTCTTGTTTGATTTTTCACCTTTTTTATAGATCGGCATGTAATTTTTATGGATTGAACTATAGGTATTTTGGAAAGGACAAAAACCCACCCGTCCGACGAGCTTAGCTGAGCCTCGACAAGCATGTCGCCGTCCTAATTCAAAACTCCAAAAGAGCCCCTATGGCCAAATAACAAGTTCAATTTCATATGGTTGTTTGTATTTGTTTTTTCCGACTCAAAGATGTTTCCTGGTCTCTATAATCTTTGAACAATAACAACATCTTGAAGGTGCTACCACTAAGTGTTTATGGCTAGAGTTTTTTCCGTTACACTTGAGTTTTGAACTCATTTTAACTGACACGAAAATTGATATCCCAGTCATTAAAAGAACTATACAGGGTGATTCAGGAGTAATGTGCCAAAAAACGGGAGCGTGTAGAAAGAAAAAATCGAATGGGAGGGGGGTGTCTATTAGGGTGTGTCAAAATGCTAAAGTATGGAATTTCCAAATGTAATAGCTTTTAAAAGTTACATTACTTATCAAAAATAAATTAAATAAATTTTCATTTTAATTAATATCTTTGGCTCGCTCAAAATATGGGAAGAAATCGAAGAAATTTGAATTTTTAGAGATTTTTGAAATAAATGTTTTTTTGAATACAAAAACAAATATATTAAATATATATCTTTTTATAAGAAAAAACTTTTAAGCTTATATATGTTGGAATTGAACACTTAGCAAAGAAGCTGCGAAATAATATGCGAAGGAAAAAACACATTTTTTCATATAAAAACTTTTTTTTTTATCATCTTAAAGCTAGACCAAAATTCTTAAAAACTAGCCTACTTATCAAATACTTACAACTAACTTACTGGCCCTATACGGGCACTCTAAGTTATACTTCATTTTTCTTAATACTAATGCCTTTCGGCCTTAAAACTTATTTAATTCAAATATATATTTCAAGGTTTTATTTTTTCAAAGAAATAATTTACAAAAAACTTGGATTCTGATCATTTTGTATTTATTTTAAAACTTACAAACTAATTAAAATACTTAAACTAGGTACTTAAACTACTTAAAACGACTTAAAAAACTAAAACAGCCACAGCAAGCAATTTTTATTTTATTTTTTTTTTGTTTTTTTTTTGTTTTTTTTTTTGTTTTTTTTGTATTTTTTTTTTGTATTTTTTTATTGTGCCACCCCGACTGTCCCTACTTAAAACTAAACACCTAAAACTATGTAAGCCGGCCAAGGCTTAGAAAAACAAAGACCACTTTAACATATCAAACTACATATTACCACAGACAATTATATACAGATATCGCATCCCATAGAAAAAAATTGTCATCAAATTTTTTCCAGCCGACACAGCCAACAAGAGCTTTTTAAATTGGAATCAAAAAGGAGAAGAGAATTTTTCAGCCGACAAAAAAGCTTTTTTTTAATTTAAAAAGAGAACAATAAAAAGGATCTCTTACGACCATGACCTTACTCACTCTCCCGCGAAAATAAAAAAAGGAGTGCAAGTGGGTAGATAGACGTGATTTCATTTCAATTGTCAATTCGTCTTTGACTTTCTAAGCAATCAGCTGCTGTGAAATATTTCAAATAGGTATATATCGTCGCACAGTGTGGTAATTCGCCAATCTGACTGGACAAAATAGAAAAAAAAAAGTTTAGCCACATGATTTTAAATCATGAGTTGAGCTTCTCAATACAATGGGAACTGTAATTCATGTTTGGTTTTTTTGTTTTCATCTCGGATTAGCGTAAGCTAAGCTTGAAAGTTGGTTCTTGTCAACAGTTGGATGGATATAATACTAAGTATTCTATTTTTCGCTTGAGTTTGGTTGACGATTAAAAACGCTGTGGTAGTTTTATTGTTGTAATTGTAGGTATCATCTTTGGAACATTTTTGACAATAAAGAAAAATTAAAAACATAAAAGTTTTGTGCTTCAAGTTAAGCGAAAAAAAGACAAAAAAAAAGGTGGAAGACACATTGGACCGCTCTTTAAACATGAATTTCATTTTGCTTGACCAGTATTATGCGATAACTAAACAAAAATAGTAGATAGTGAAACAAAAGTAGAAAAGAATTTTTAAAAACTAAAAAAACGGGAAAAATATAACAAACGGAAGGTTAAAAGACTCCTAAGTGCACCTATCTATTAGAAAAAAGTTAAAATCAGTAGAATCGCTCTCCGCAAAATTGAAAAAGCATATTCCAATAATACCGGAAAGGATTTATCGAAATGTTCTTTGAGTGAAGGATCATAATGTATAAAAGATTAAGTTCTGATCCTCTGGAACCACCAAACCACTGGAATTTTCAACTAATGAGGCATTATCATTGATGAATGATGCTTTTCTGTCGGAACATCTTAAACAAGTTCAATGCAAAAAGCAAGCAAGTGTATAAGGCCAGAAATAGGGTCACGAAGAAATTTAGAGAATTATTAGCTTGAAAAACATCGAAGGTAATATAAAAACAGCTGTTTTTAATAGGCCCTTATGTTTCAAGTTTGCATCGCACAAAAAGGCGTTACTTTTTTAAATTATCTGCAGATATTTTTAAAGGTGATGCCATTTTTTATGATTGTGAAGCATATTTAATTAAAATCATTGCTAAAATTTTAATTTAAAGCATGATATTGAGAAAATAAATCATGTATGTCACCTGGCAAAAACGTGTGTAAAAGTTCTATTTCTTAATAAAAACTAATTATTCTGCCTCTCTTTTTTCGTGAATAGCAATAGAGTTTTTATTTATTGAGATTTTTCAAGCGTTTTTTAAAATAATTAAGTATATCCAATCATAGAATATGTTTACGGAAACATAAATTCAAATACTATAAAAATGCATTTTCTTCATCACTATTTTGACACACTTTTTGCAGAAATTATAGATTTCTTTTTAAAAAATCTTTCTTTTTTATAGAATTTTATCTATTCACATTCATTTGTTTAAAACTGTTTAGAAAAAAAGTCGATTTAACGCGAGTTATTAGTTTTGTCCAGCTAGATTCGTGATTGGCCACACTGTGCGTCGGCGTAAAGCAAAATTGTTCTAAGTAGGTACATAGGATTCCTTAAGGACTAAGAACGATTTTGCTTTACGCCGACGATATGTACATAAGCTGTATGTAATTGAAAATATTTTATAAGAGAGTGTCGGCTGATTTTGAGATTTCATGGGCACTGGGCACCGATCAGATTGTTCAATTGTGTGTAGACATATAGACATATATATGAGAGTGTTGGTGAAATATGAACATGAGCATAGTGTGCGTATCTTCTTATACATCAAGCCGATGTCGTTGGGCGACATGACGTCTGCGTGAATAAGGCGACCGGCCCATAGACAAGATACTTGTGTGTTCGCTCCGGTGTGCACACAAGTGTGGTGTCTGGTGTGTATGCGTCGCTTAAATCTGTGAAAATTTTGGTAGATGGATAGGTAGGTAAACAAGTTCTTAGATGAACTTTATTTTTTTGATGGAAGCTAGAAAAAAAGCAGGGTTGTAAAAAATCTTTTTAAAAACAAATATTTACTGCAACTTGATATTGTTTCGCATTAAAAAAAATACTACTGCACCATCTTTATTGACAAAAACAATATTTTGCCTTAAAAAAAATTTTACCTATTGCAAATAAAAAAAATTCTCCATAGAAAAAACAAATCAATGCAAAGTGTGGGGGTGTGGGCAATAAATAGTTCATTTTTAATATTCTTCGAACTTCTTACAATTTTAGTTGCAATAATTATTTTTTTTAATGAAAATATTTTTCTGTTGTACCTTATACAATTTTTTTCAGTTGCAATAAACGTTTTTTTTTCAATTAAATTTTTTTTTTTCCAAAAAATATTCTTTTAAATTTAAATTCATTTTTTTACTTGCGGTTTACGATTTACGGAAAAGTTAAGAATTCGTAAAAAATCGAACTCGAGATAACAAAAAGCGAAGATTGGGTCTCGCAATAATTTTGACTGTCTGCCTCTATCTCGATCTGTAGCGATTTTCCTACTTGAAAATTGGTAACTTAGAGTGATTCCGTAGAGGGAAAATTTGCTTTAGGACCAAAATAAACCTTTTATAGAAAAGGTCGGTTTTCTCAAAAATGTTTGAATTTTTTTGAAAATTTTTTTTATTCATGTTCAAGTATACAGGGTGATTCAAAAGTAATGTGCCAAAAAGCTAGTGCGCGTAGGTTAGGTCGAAACAAGAAAAAAATTGTATGGGAGGGGGGGGGGGGGGGTGAAATACAATAACGTGCTACACCTTTTTGTAAAGCCAAAACCCTAGTCTTTTACAAACATTTTAAAGAAAGCCATTTTATGGCACAGTTTTTGAAAAATTAATTTTTAAAATAAAAATTTTTCAATTTAGTAGGTAGTAAGGTATTTAATTTGGTTCTGCAATATGGATCAAAGACAAACCAGACATTTGAATGTTCTCCGTTTCCGCTGTTCTTGATTTATAGATAACACTGGTCAACAAGGTTTTTGTGACAGACACCAAGATATACTTTTCTATAGGTTTTTTGGGTGCTGAGCTCGAATCCGAAGTCAAAAAAATTGTATCACATCACGTTTTTGAGATAATCCCGTTAGAATATCGAAAATGCTGCTTTTTATCAGTTTTCAAGGTTATTTCTTAGCATTTGTTTATTTGTTATAAATAAAGGAGAATGGGCATTTTGGACGTTGAGCGGCCATCAATAAAATTGGTACCAAATGAAAGAATTATAGCCCATGAAAAACTTTTACTATGGACGTTTCGCTGTATTGCGTTAAGAATGCAAGATAATGCAGTATTAGTATTGTTAATGCATTGTTCAATGTATGAAGGAAAAACTGATTTATATTTTTATATGGAATATAAAATGTGATGCTCTGTCATTTTCCCTGAGCATGAAGACATTAATCTTGAAAATCCGACCAATAGAACTCATAATATAAGATTTTTAAGACAACCATTTCAGGTTCGAAAGTTTTCAAACAATTCAAAGTAACAAAAAATTGAACAACAAAACTCTATAAATAGGCTTGAATTTGTTGTTTTAAAATGCTTATAGTTTGGGTTCTAGTGGTTGGATATTCAAGATAAAGGTCTTCAGACTCAGGGAAAATGACAGAAAATAATATTTTGCACTTAAAATACACAATTGAGTTATAACATTGAGACATATATAAAGTGTTAAATGCAAAAATGCATTTTATCCGTTATTGAAATACGTCACAGGGATAAAACTTCTGCACATTATATGTAAACCTTAATTACATCAAAAAATAACAAATTCATTCCTGGCCGCGTAACGTCCACGTTTCATACAAACTTGCCCATTCTCCTTTGTAACGGTTTCTAAAAGAACTAAATCTTGTCTTTCTAAATCCGTTAAATCTCTTAAATATCTCTTTTCTTCTTCGAGAAATGTTTGTAGTACCTATTGTAATTTTTTTTGTATGCAGCGGTGCCCCTTTTTCATTTTGCCACCCGGGCCCTTTTGCCCCAGTCCGACCTGTTTCACCAACCTAATTAGATACACATGATTTCATACCCCAGTTCAACAAGACAAAAAAAAACACAAACCAAATCAATACGCAAACAAATAAAACAGTGTGCATGCATTCTTTTTTCCTTGATTTCCAAAAAATATCCCAAAACCAGATCGATCTCATTTGTATATTCCTAACCCTAACCTATCCTATGAAAAAATATTAAAGAACAAAATTTCATTCATTGATCAGGTAGGTAGTACTAGGTACCTACCTACTTTCTTAGAATGCATTCACAATCCTTTTGCATACCTACACACAATTACTCAATCGCGCCATCCAAGGTCCAAGGAAACAAAAACAAAACTAAATTGCAAAAAAAAAACAAACAAACAAAAACAAAAAACCAACCCAAATATGTATGTAGATACTAGTACATATTCCTTATTCTTTCTTTCTCTTCTTTTGTGAATAGGTACTGAACTACTGAGTAAGTTTTTTGTGTTGTTTTTTTAATGAATCGTTCTCGTTGAGGCAGACTGACCAGCGTCAATCGTATATTCTTTTGATAGAAAGAAACAAAAAACGTGCGCCAGGAAGACTCGATACTCGAGCTACAAGGGTTACTTCTATGGACAGAAAAAAAAAAACACATATGTGCACAACGGTCTTGAGTTGTAATCGTATCTGAGTACTATTTTCTTTTGTGCTCTTATACTTCAATTCAAATACGACGATTTTCTGTTTGCCTTTCCATTTTTTTAATTGACAAACAATATTGCAACACCACAGATCACCTCATATTTTTATTCCTCATCTCAACCTGAACCTAACTTATGAAAAAAATATTAGAGAAAAAAATGCATTTATTGCTCAGGTTTTTATTTTTAAATACGTCCACAATCCATCTGCACACACACAGCTCTATTTTTCTTCCAAAAATCCCGCCTTAAAAAAGAAACAGTTAAAGCGCGATTTTGCAATGCAAAAGCACAACAAGAATACAAGAACAAATTTCAGAGATACAGAAAAATAACGATTCCAACTCAAAATCAAGACCGTTATGCCCATGATTTTTTTTTCTTTTCTATCCATACAAAAAGATCTTCTCGCTCTGTCTGAGGTAGAGCCGTGAAAACACATGATACTCACTCTCAAAGACCACGTAAAAGAGAATCAGAAAATAAATAATCAAAATTCCAAGGAGAAATAAAAGCATTTTAAAATTTCTCAAATTTTTCATTGAAAAGAGCTTTTTTAAAAGCTCTTCAAAGTGGTGATTTTCAGTTTCATATGTCACTTTTTTCTATGAAGATGAGATATCAGTATATAATTATTTGTGATATTACTAAGCCACCAAAACTGGTTCTCCTGCTTTACCCTATCTCTTCGGTCCCGATCGGACACAGTCCTACTGAACCAAAGACGCCCTTCTTCGCCTAATGCGAGGATGTCTCCGTCATACAGTAGTCGCCTGTCCACGGTTCTTCGCCCGACGTGGTAGATTAGCGGAACTGCCAATCTATCCTGTACTCCTGTACACCGAAAAAAAAACCAATATCAATTTAATATTTTTTAAATTTCAAATTAATATTTTTTAAATATCAGCCAAAAATGCTCTATGAAATGTGTTTTATGATATTTAAAATGTTAAAACAATATTTTTATTATCAGGATGATATTTAAATGTCACATTTTAGAATTTTTTTTTTATATATTATTATCATTTTTTCATATCAATTTCTCATTCCAAATTATTGAAAAAAATTACCTAAATAAAAAAAATAAAACCTTTTTTTCCTAACAACTTCAACCGATTTGAGCGAGCCAAAGACGAACGATACTATGAATTTTTTTTTACATATTATTAAACCTTGGACCCTAATAAAACTTTTGAAAACTATTACATTACAAAATTAGAGTACTTTTTTTCGGCCATACAAAAGTGACACACACAGAATACACACATTCCCCGCCGTTTAGCCGGGAGGGGATAACACCTCAAAACTGACTTGTGAATTTTTCTTACTGTTTCTGGGGCGCCCGGTGCCCATGGATTCTAGCGCCCTCCCATACGCTTTTTTTCTTGGCTCGACCCAACCTACACGCTCCCGCTTTTTTGACATTTCTCCTGAATCACCCTGTATACATATTATAAAATGTATATGACTTCGCGTCGTCCGCCAAGCATGACGCCTGGTTTTTTTTATTTATCCTTAAAATTTCACAGAGAGGTACGAGTAATGGTGATGTACTAATATCACCATTACTCGAACCAACCTAATGCCACCCAATGGATATAAATGATGAACTCAATTGAAACCAAAGATACATTTAACCTATGCTAACTCCAATTTTTACCTACCATATAGGTACTTTAGCACTATAGCCTATAGGACAAGTTAAGGATTAATAAAAAAAACTAAGTCGAGGTAATATACAGAAGTGAAATAGTGACGAAGTAGATACGAAAAAAGGGTTATGTAATTTTGTCTGACAGTCTTTCTGTATGTCCGTCCGTCAGCCTTTCAGTTTGTCAGTGTTTCATTCAGTCAGTTGAAAGTGCGTTCCATTGAAAATCGCTAGTAAACTACTAGTAGTACTTTGCCACCTTCCAATGGAACAGGGCTAACGAAGCGTTTATTTAGCCGTAATATTAGAGTCATGCAAATTTTGGATTTTTATAAAAATCAAAATTTCTTTTGAAGAATCAATTTTTAAAACTTGAAACTTTGTTTTTATGTTATGTGTTCAATTTCTTTTGAATGATATGCCTAATATGTTTTATATTGTATTAATACTTTTTAAAGATTAAAAATACTTTGTTTTTTTTAATCGGCTCAACCGATCTTAGATTTTGTTTCCAAAAGTTCTTTATTACACACATAAGCAATTAAATTGCAAAGCTACTATACAAAAGCCTTTAAAACGATGTTTTTGTATTTATAAAAACAAATTACATGTATTGTAGGATAATATTAAATTTCTTATAAAATTAAATTGAAATTATTCTTTTATTAATGTTAACATAAAAAGCTATGATAGTGTATGGAACTTTTACCATAAGAGCAATTTCGTCAAACCCAGACGTGCATTTTATATTCTTATTTACTACGCTTTCTATAATATAATGGGCAGGAGGCGTAGGTACTCCCGGTGTAAATTGTTGTCATTCGGATGGAGACCTGTGAGCTGTGTGTCGAAAAGGAAACCATGGTGCCTACCGGTCCGGTGAATACTTAACATTTCAATTAGTAAACAGGATAAACAGGTTATTTAACTGGTTATTTTCGGTTGTAAATTGTGATGGAGGTTGTCGACAGGGACGAGGTGTTGGTATGACGTGTGTATTCGAGGATTTTGCCCATTGAATGAATCATGGTTTGTAGTTTAATTTTAATTATTTACCAGATAGCACTCAGGTTAAATAGAGTGGAATGGTCTTCATAATTTTTGAAACAAAAATTGTTTAATTGCTTTCGCATCTGTAGTGTTTGAGGTGCGAATTTGCTTCAGGATAATGTGGGTTATATTATATATCTATGTATATTGTATATAGATAAAATCATGTTCAGTGTTGTTTTGCTGGCTTGTGGTGTGTAATTTTATGCTGTTTATTCAATGCGATGTTGCCCATATCCGATTTTAGACAATTAAATTTTTGAAAGCGAACCTGGGCGCTAGTTTTGAACTTTTATTGTTAATATGATAAGATTAGAGAAGTTATGACGTTTATATGGCTTGTAGATAGATGTGTCTATTGGTAGAACAATAATTATAATTATTGAACATTATCCTTGTTCCAATGAAGTCGTTAAAGGCCCAACCCTTAGAATCCGTTTCGTGCGTTACGTCTAAGTTATCAACTGACAGCCCGATAAAATACACACGTTCTAGTGGGAACCGACCTATAAGCGACGGATCGGACCGAGGCCGACGCGACGCGTCGCGGCGGATAGTCCAGTGTATTTATAATTTCACCCAACAGTTTTTACCACCCCCAAATGTGTTTGGTCATTCCATAGAGCATTTTCTAAATATCATTACCCTGATTTTTCGCACTCGTGAAATTCACCTTTCAGCTACCATCTTGGATTTTAGTTTTTGTTAAATATCTGGATTTCTATTTATCCTACATAAAAGTTGTGTATACAAAAAAAGTAGACAGTTAAATTTCGCGTCTTCTATGGTAAGAACACTTATTCGATATTCTGAATATTAAAAGTAACAAGTTATGAAAAAAAAAACCTGACAAAAGATTGTTCACCTTAAAATTCTCTACAACTCTGCTATAACTTTTTTTGTATCGCTGTAAATACAAAGGATATTCCGTTCAAGCAAAGAAGTCCGACCTCGGTCCGAATCAACTCCGAAGTGAGTCCGACCTCGATTACGAAACGGGTCCCACGGCGGCTCAAATTAGTATGGAAATTATAATCACCGCGGAGCCGATTGCATATGTATTGGTGTGGTGAAAATCTCCACTCCGAGAAAACGGAGCCGAAACCGTACCGAGTTGGAGCAGCGAAAACCTACCAGAAAAAGGAACAAAAAAAGGAATGACGTTTCGCATTTGCGACCAAAAAAAGTACAAGATTTATTTTTTTTCACTGAAATTGTTTTATTTTATTTAACTTTCACAAACACAAATGTTTACAATTATTTTCTGGAGATACAGCATACAGGCCAGCGGCAGGAGTAATTGATTTTACAAATTTATAACTGATCCTACAAATATTATTTGTTGAATATTGTTCGTGGGTGGTGGTGGCGTCAGGGTGCAGGAGAAGATGATTTCCTACGAAAAACATAAAAAAGATTAATTATTGATTAGAAAATTGCTAAGCAACATTTCAGCAATGTTTTTTTAATATTAATGATATTATTATTAATATTTTTGAAGAGTCACGAGCACAACACGTGACACGCGAGGAACTGCAACAAATACATAACAAATAAATAACAAAATGGCGCTTTGTCATTTCCTTGCCTTTGTCTTTCTTTCGTCAATTCTCTTTTTCGAACTTTTCACCACGCTTCTCCTTCGACTTTTGTGTTCATACACAAAAAGTTGCAAGTGTGTGAGTAAAACCTCGTTTTTCCTCGTATTTCGTGTTTTGAGGTCGGAGTGTCTTTTCTGAGCTCAGTTTTCTTGTTTGAAGGGTTAATACTTTTTTTGATAAAAACTGTTTTTTTTTGTTTGAGTTTTTTATCTTAACTTTTTTCTTAAATTTTTTTCTTTCCAAATATTGACTTTTAAATGATAAGTGAGTATATTATAGCTTTGTGTAACAAGAGAAAATTCAGGACCTGCAATTTTTTTATTGTTAAATCTCTTCATTTTGTAAAAAAAGGGGTATTTTTTAACCAAAAAGTAGTAACAACTTTTTTAATTACCTACATCCAATACGATACAAAATAAAATGCACGAACTTTCTCTTAGAGTTCAAATTGCTTAAATTTTCAAGACTTTTTATATAGAAATTTGGGAAATGTAGGTAGGTATAAAAACAAAAAAAAAAATAAAAAAAAAAACATACAAATCCCCTTTTTAAAAGAATAAAACAAAATCTGAAATCAAATTGCCCTCCAAAAAGAGTATGCAATTTTATTTGATATATATTCCGGCAGACGGCAGCATTGTCATGTCCGTATTTCCAGTAGAAAAAAAAAATTGTAATTTATCTGATGAATAAAGGAAGAATCTATCTATCTCTATTAAGGTGCATTTTTAGAAAAAAAAATTTCAAAATCGTTAGAGCCGTTTTTTAAAAAACTAATTATTTGAAAAAAAGTTTTAAAAGAAAGTTGGTATGCCATTTTGTAGAAATCACTCATCAACATCTAGAAACAAAATTTCAAAAAAATTCAATATCCCATTTTCGAAAATTTGATTTTTCAAAAAAAAAAAAATTCAATTTTCAATTTTTTTTTTTAATCCAAAAATTATTTTTTTCATAATTTTATTTTTGGCTTATATTAAAGTTGAAATGAATTTTTTTAACAAAATCGTTGGAGCTATTTTTGAGATACATCAATTTTACTAAAATCGGTATATGACAAGTACCGTCATTTTCAAAAACCCCCTGGAGAGTCGCCAAATAATGCTACATACTAAGTTTGAGATCAATCGGTTCATCCGTTTAGGCTGTAGCTTACAGACAGACAGACTGACAGACGGACTTCTGGGACCCACTTTTTTGGCATTCTCTATCATCGTAATGTCATGGAAAAATGTTATCTCAACTTTGTTTTTACGAATGCATAACTTGGTATATGTAAGTATGTACTACCGCGCCGCAGTCACCTTGACGTTGGTGCGGTGGCTTGAGCTTCAAAGATTCATCTGATCTACCGTGTTTGGGGAAACCTAAATCGGCTGTAATTTTGAGGAGTTACGACCAAGAACTGCCACCCCTAATCCAGGGTGATGTAACCGTGCCTATTGGAGTGGTTTGCAGCCAGGGGTATCCGGCTGTATTTTAACGGTGCCTCTTTGAAACCGGGTCGAATCAAAGAGTATCAAGACCTTATCTTATCATGCGGAGCTCTGATATGATGACTTTTTTTATTCTCTAGCTTAACGTGGGAACTAACCAGAAATAATAACGAAGAAAAAAATAACAAAAATAATAAAAATTATTTAAATTATTTCTATTTTAAGTGGAGCGATTGAATATAATTCAATTTTAAAGTTCAAGTGACCTCAACTCCAAAATTATAAAGCGTTTCGCCCAGGTACGACAGTGAGCCCACTGTCGTACCTGGGCGAAACGCTTTATAATTTTGGAGTTGAGGTCACTTGAACTTTAAAATTGAATTATAACCAGAAATACATTAAAATGTCGAAAAAATCGAACAACAACACAAATTTAAAAAAAATCGCTGTCCAGCGGGATGTCACCGCCAGCGATTTAGCGATTCAGATGGAGAGAGATCTCCATGGTGACGACTCGAAACCGGGGTGCAGCAAAAAGTGTGCAAAGCCAAAGCACACGCACCAAAGGTGCGGAATCATCAGAAGCTATCCTCGGGAGTATCCCTCCTAAGGTAGTGGAAGATGGTACTAGGGCCGAAGTTGATGCTAAAGATGGGAACAAACCATCAGAAGCAGAATCGACTCCATCGACAATAACCATAAAAGCACGCACTAATCCAAATCCGGGTTCAGGTGGTCAAAACGACTCACTATACCGTGATTCGCTTAGTGGAGCGGGCAAGAAATGGTATAGCAGATTCCTGAGGCAAGGCTTGTCTCGGGAAGAAGCCAAGAAAAAGATGGAGGAGAGAAAGCTAGCAAATTCAAGCGAACCACCCAAAAGCCAAGACCAGGGTAAGCGGAAGAGCAGCCAAATAACTCCTCCTCAGAGGCAGGAAGTTAAAAAGCCCAGGACAAATGCAACTGTCGAAACGGGACTTAGTACCGTCAAGGCAGGTGCTGAAGCACTGGGCTTAAGCTATGCAAGTGTGGCAACTGGAGTTAAGTTTGCGGTCCTACCTAAGGATTTTCCTGAGGCATCTCTCAGTGCTGACGAACTGTCAACACTGGAAGAAGCCATAATTGAGGAGGTGTCCTTGGGATGGACACACAAACTTAAGTTCAATGGACTGCATTATAGAACAGGCTTCCTTTAGTTGACTGCGTAGGGCAACCTACAGCAGATTGGCTAAAACTAAAAGCCTCAGAATTGCAAAATTGGAAGGGTACCGAATTGATGGCATGCTTGGGAGACGATATCCCCAAAATGCAGCACATCACTGTATTCCTTCCAAAAAGCAGTGGGCAAGAGGACAGGAAGTCATTGGCTCTTATCCAAACCCAAAATGAAGGACTGGCAATCCAGGCCTGGAGGGTGCTCAAAAGCACGGCAGAAGGAAAGGGGCAACTGATGGTGATCAGCATTGATGCCAAGTCGGCCGAGGCTATAGTGAAGGCTCAACATGAACTTCACTATAAATTCGGCAAAATTGGTGTATCAGGCCTAAAGAAACCGGGAAGGGTATAGCCCGACTGAGGACAACACGACTTTGTACACCCCAACTCAGGACAGCCCGATTCAACCCATAGCCCGACTCAAGATAACCCGACTCATCGCAACTCGACTCAGGTCGAGTTCTTACCTGAGTCGAGTTGCGATGAGTCGGGCTATCTTGGGTCGGGCTATGGGTTGAATCGGGCTGTCGTGAGTCGGGGTGTACAAAGTCGTGTTGTCCTGAGTCGGGCTCTGCTTCTACTAAGAAACCATTAGTGCCTACTACCTTGCATAAGCCTGAAAACGTAGCACCCGAAGGGACCCAAGAGGTAGAAATGTCAGATGCCCCAATTCCTAAAAGCATCATACGTCCTACCCGTTTTCTATTAAATTAAATTATCCCACGCCTCTTTCCCCCCCAGATACCGCACGCGCTGGGGTCCATTTACACCGAGTATGATGGCACTTGCGGTGGCTAGTCATATCGGCACTTAAATTAGAGTTTTTTGAAGAAAAAAATAAACACCAGATAAGAGCGGGGCTGCTTATTACAAGCAGATACAAAATGTAAAAATAAATATGTATCTATATGGGAGCATGGGGAAACATACAACCACATAGAAAAAAAATTAAAATAAAGTATTAAATAAAGTTAAAATTTAAAAATAAGTAAAAAAATTAAAAAAGTGTAGAAAAAAAAAACAATAAATAAAATAAAAAAGCATGCTTAAGCACTTGTTAGATCAGTAAAAAAAATAAAAAGTCCAGTTTCAGTTTCTCTTTTACTATTTCACTATTTACTAATCTTTACTAATCTTTAGGTCCAAGAGGGCTATGAAATACCATATAGTAGGTTTTTTTGTGTGATCTTGCTGTTATTACAATCAAAAATATTACAATTTTTATTAACATTCCTTAACATTCTCGTAATCGGTTCATTTTTGCCATAATCAGTTCTATGAAGAGCTTGATGAAATTGCGGGGTCGTTCTGAGAGAATAGGAACTTACGTTAAAACTAATTTGCTCAAGGAGGGTGGAGTTTTCAATTACATTACATAAAATTTGGTGTATGAAAATAACATCGGCAACTTCGCGACGTTTTTCTAAAGATTGTAAGTTAATGAGTTGCAAACGTTCTTGATAAGGGGGCAAGTTGAAATTATCAACCCACGGAAGTCCTCTTAAGGCAAAACGGAGGAATCTACGCTGTACTGCTTCAATTCTCTTGATGTGGACTTGGTGATAAGGGGACCAGACTTGGCTAGCATATTCAAGTAAAGGCCTCACAAACGTGGTCCTACTACAGATTCCAATCAACCCAATGAAACCCCACCCACAAACTCCCTACTACCCCTCCAAAACACCCAACAATCCCTCCCATCCGGCAGCCAGGCAGATTCACTGGACCTCATGGGTATGGAAAAGGTTCGTCTCGACGATGAGTTAGAGGGCATGGACCTCACCTTGAGTCAAGCCGGGTCAGACGTGCTTCCTACTGAGGAGGAAGAAAACCATCTGTTAGCAGATGAGGGGGCAATGGTCCCCATCATCATCTCAAAATGAATAGACGCGGGATCACTAAGCTAGCCCAAATTAACCTCCACCACGCAAAAGCGGCATCAGCCGTCCTGGTAAGAATGTTTGCAAAGGAGAATTTGGGACTAGCACTGATCCAAGAACCATGGACCTACAAAGGTCAGGTAAGAGGTCTAAATAGTAGTAACTCTGATTTAATATGGGACACGAGGCACGACTCGCCCAGAGCTTGCATAAAAATAAGAAATAATATAAAATTTATATGTCTTTCAGAATTTATGACGAAGGATCTGGTACCGATCCAGACCCAAATTGAGTGTGATGGTATACCTCAAACGATTGTTGTTGCGGCGGCTTACTTCCCAGGTGACGAAGACAACATTCCACCGACGGAGGTACAACGGCTGGTTGATTACTGCAAAAGTAACAAACTACCATTGCTTGTGGGTTGCGACGCAAATGCGCATCACACAGCATGGGCTAGTACCGACATAAAAAGAAGGGGTGAGTACCTTTTAGATTTTATATTGGAAAAATGTCTAGATATTTATAATGTGGGCAACACTCCCACTTTCGTAACTAGAATTAGAAAAAAAGTTCTAGACATAACGTTTGGAACTTCTAACTTAGGTCGGCTGGTAGAAGGTTGGAGAGTATCCAATGAACCTTCCCTGTCTGATCATAGAATAATTACATTCTCAATAACACGCCTTCTCAAAGAGAACTACTCTGGAAGGAACCCTAAGAAAACCGACTGGAATCTTTATAAGAGTGTGGTACAAACAATCTTGAACGAATCTGTCCGGCTAGAACGACTAAAAGTCACCTTGAACTTCACCATATGGTTAATGATTTTAGTGGAGCAATCAATGAGGCATTTGAACTCAGTTGTCCTATTAAACCAATCAAAAGTCAGAAAGATGCTCCTTGGTGGAGCAAAAATCTGTCGAAACAAAGATCAAAGGTACGTAAACTGTTCAATGAGAGCAAAAAGAACTGGGGAGTGGGAACGTTATACGGCAGAGTTGACAATTTACAACAAAGAAATCAGAAAAGCAAAAAGAAATAGTTTTGTGAGTTTTTGTGAAAATACTACCGCTACTCCAACTGCAGCGAGACTACACAAGGCTCTAGCGAAAGACAAAACCATAAAGTCGCTAGCACTTAGATACAATGATGGTAGCTTTACTGAAAATGAAGAACAAAGGTCGACTCTGCTACTTAACACCCACTTCCCAGGATCGCTTCCAATGACAGGAAATGTTATAGAAAGTACAACTTTCAAACCTAACAAAACAGACTGGAAGTTAGCTACAGCTATCTGTTCAGGCAAAAGAATTGACTGGGCGATAAACACCTTTCAACCTTTTAAGTCACCAGGAGTCGATGGTATCTTCCCTGCTCTACTTCAAAAAGGGGCGGAAGACCTGTTGCCGTACATTATTAGCATACTTCGTAGTAGCATGGCACTTGGGCATGTACCAAGCCTGTGGAGAAGAGCTAAAGTAATTTTTATTCCCAAAACTGGGAAAAAAGATACTACCCATCCAAAGTCATTCAGGCCAATTAGCCTGACATCATTTCTACTTAAGACTTTGGAGAAAGTAATAGATAACTTCATTACATCAGAAGTTTTAATAAATATGCCACTTAACCATCGCCAGCATGCTTACAGGGCAGGAAAATCTACGGAAACTGCCCTTTTCGAGCTAACAAATTCCATACAAAGAGCTTTGGATGCAAAAGAAACAGCCCTATGTGCTTTTCTAGACATAGAGGGAGCATTTGATAACACCTCTCATGTCGCTGTAAACAAAGCTCTTGAAAGGAAAAAAGTCCCTATCACTGTAGTGAGATGGATCAATGAAATGCTGAGCACAAGAACAGCTGAGGTAAGGGCAGGTCTTAATGTACAATCTATCATCACAACAATAGTTTGTCCTCAGGGGGGGAGTTCTTTCACCCTTACTTTGGATTATTGTTGTTGATGAACTACTAGACTAACTTCCCTAGGTATACGATGTCTCGGTTTTGCCGATGATATAGTAATAATAGCCAGTGGGAAGTTTGAAGAAACTCTTTGCGATATTATTCAAGGAGGATTGGAAAACATTCGGAAATGGTGTCTATCGGCAGGACTTAACATCAACCCTACCAAGACAACAATTATACCATTTACCAAAAAAAGACTTCTTCCCCGTATGAAACCTATACGGTTAGCTGGAGAAGTAATAGAAACACAGAAGGAGGTTAAGTATCTAGGTATCACACTAGACAGTGAACTCCTCTGGAACAAACACGTAGAAATAACCACTGGTAAAGCTACGAAAGCCTTAATGATTTGCAAAAGATTAGCAAGCAATTCATGGGGCTGCAAACCATACATCCTAAGATGGATGTACACTATGATGGTAAGACCTATAATTACCTATGGTGCGGTGGCTTGGCACAAAAGAACCGATCTTGCAACAAGTAGGAAATCACTAGATAAAGTGCAAAGACTCGCATGTGTCTGCATCACCGGGGCTATGAGAACATGCCCTACAGCAGCAATGGAGGTTATTCTTAATTTAACTCCACTTCACCTTATTATTGAAAGTGCTGCTAAGGGAGCTATCATGAGATTTGCCAAGGAAGGAACTGGGGCTGGAAAATGCATAGGCAACAGAGAAAGATAATTCCTGTCCAGATCCTCAGAAGAAAACTTCCTTGACTTTCCAAGAGATGCAATGGTCACAAATTATAACTTTGTGAAAAACTACAATATACATCTCAGTAGTAAAAAAGATTGGGTAGGTGAATCTATCAACTACTCTTTTAAAGAAAATACCATCAAATGGTACACAGACGAGACGGGTCGAGAACAGCGGAAGGTACAGGGGCAGGCGTCTTTGGGCCTAGTACCAAACTCTTCGTGCCTATGGGTCAATCCCCAAGTATCTTTCAAGCTGAGGTAAATGCCATTGTAAAATGTGCAGAAATAAACCTCGAATTAAATCACCGGAATAAAAACATTGCCATTATGTCTGATAGTCAAGCTGCCCTAAAAGCACTTAAATCCTACGAAATCAACTCCAAGCTAGTATTGGAGTGTATAGGAAAACTTAACGAACTTGGCAAAATAAACAAAGTCACTCTCCACTGGGTACCTGGGCACGTTGGTGTCCAGGGTAACCAGGAGGCGGACTCCTTAGCAAAAACGGGAGCAAATTCCCCTTTAACGGGACCCGAACCGTATTGCGGAATAGGAGAAAATGTTATTAAAAATAAAATAAAACTAGACGAGGAGTCCAGGAGAGAAAAAAACTGGGCAGAACTACCAAAACTGAGACAAGCGAAAATGCTCCTCGGGAACTACAACCGAGAGCGTTTCAAATCATGTATCAGTCTAAGTAGGAACAATCTCAGGTTAATCACTGGGCTCCTCAAGGGCCACTGTAAGTAAAGAAGGCACCTACATATTTTGGGCTTAGTAAATAGTGCAACATGTTGATTCTGTAGCGAAGAAGAAGAAACACCAGACCACATCCTGGGTAGTTGCAATGCACTAATACACCAAAGATTTAAACACATGGGTCGCTACCAAGTCGAAGAGGATAAATTGCACTCTTTGAAAATACCCCAAATAATCAATTTCATGAAAGGAATTAGGTTAGAGGAGGAGCTATAAAATGAGGTACTAACTCATTTAGCTTAAAAGGGGGGGACAATAGATCTTACAGGTCGCAGTACATCTTACACCCCAAATACCAATCAATCAATCAAAATGTAGGTACCTATATCGCTAGTAAAAAAAGTTGTATAGCCGAGTTGTAGATAATTTTAAGGTGAACAATCTTTTCTCGGAAGGTTTTTTCATAATTTTAATATATCTAATAAGAAATATAGATTATATATCTAAATTTTACTGTTCAATTTTACGATGCCAAAGCCATACCTACAACTGATATTCTGTTATTAAAAATTGTTTTTAATTGAAAAGCAAGTACCTACTGGACCACACTAGAGGGAAATTCGAGTTAGAGGAATTAATTTAATAATTTTTCTTCAAAATTGTTCATTAAAAATGGTGAAAAAGTTCGACTTAGAGGGAAATTCGACTTAGAGAGAGTTCAACTTAGAGTGTGTCAAAATGCTAAAATATGGAATTTTCAAATGTAATAGCTTTAAAAAGTTGCATTACTTATCAAAAATAAATCCTGCGTTTACATTTTTCTTTTTAATTAATATCTTTGGCTAGCTTTTGAACAAGGCGCTTATCATGACTGAAAGTAGGTTCAATTCAACTTGAGTACTATTTACCTCCAAATCCCTTCTCTATTGCTCGTAGGTACCTGCAAGGCTAAAATTGATTTGGGGTGTTTCGACACCCCGAATGCCCCTCCCCTATCAAAACATAGTGTTATCATCCCAACTACATACATAGTATATGTAGGTATATACAAAGTATCAGTTGTACTAAAATTGATTTGGAGTGTTTTGCCCACCCAATGACCCTCCACAGGGTCTGGACCACGAAAATATTGTTTTGTCATCCGAACTACATACATGTACAAAGTTAAAATTGATTTTGGTAAAATTGATTTGGGGTGTTCCGACCCCACAATGCGCCTCCCTAGGGTCTGGACTGCCAAAATATAGTGTTGTCATTTGAACTACATATGTATATGTACAAAGTTCAAGTTCGATACGATAATTGGAAGTAGGCTAAAATTGATTTGGGGTGTTTCGACCTTAGGAACTTTTGGGCTCTCAGAATTTGGTAACTTGTTCATCCCAAATCCTTACGGTTTTCAATTTAATGCAGTTATTGTGAAGTTTCGAAAAATCCCGACTTTGCAACAGTATTTTGCTTCCTCCGCTCATAATTGATTTTTGTGTTTTGCAAGTCTTTCACTAAAACCATTGCCTAATAATAAGAAGTAATAAATTAATCAAAATATTTTTTATTTCATACGCCATTTTGCTTCAAATTAATTAACAGTTCCATTTTTTATAAAACTCAATTTCTTACTTTTATTTCAGAGCAACACCCTGAAAAAAATTTGTATGGTGTGACTCTAATTTATTTTGCCGTGTTATTGCAGTTTTCAAAAATGTATAAAAGTTTCCAAAGTTGAAGTTAGAACTAAAGATATTACAATTTAAAAGCAACAAAACAGGGCTTTTCAGAGAAAAATATCAAAGAAAAAAACCTAAACACATTGAGGCATATGCATAAAAAAAAAGTAATTACTAGTAGTAAAAGGTTTATAGTAAATACTAGTACTACTAGTAGGAGCTGAAACTAATAGTATTTACTACATTCGGTATGCATAAACCTTAGTTTCTACTAGCTAGTATAAACTAGTAGTAAATACTGGATTCATCCCAGTAAATACTACTAGTTCATCTGAAAGTAATAGTATATACTAGATACCTACATAACTGCTGTTGCTTTTTTTTGTTCTATATTTTTAACGTTCTATAATTTTCTTCTTTTGTAACCAATTTTTTGTATTACAATTTGTTGATAATAGCCCCGTTCCATTGGAGGTGGTAGTTTACTCATGAGTAGATCTGGTACTGAAATTAACACATGATCTTCTACTCGAGGAGATAGAAATGTGTAGTTGTTGTACTAGATTTCTACTCACGAGTAAACTACCACCTCCAATGGAACGCGGCTAATAACAACTGGTGTTTAAGGCGGTTAAGGAGTTTTATACGCTTACGACAAATGCCGAAAAAAGCATTTTAATTTTAGTACACATAATTTTCTTCACTATTTCAAATCTACATACTTTGCTATTTTTACTTTGCATTACTTGGACTTTTTTAATCATAATTGTATACTTTTTTGTTTCGTTTAATTTTCAACTTGAGAAAATTTATTTTCATTATTCAATAAAAAAATCAAATATACCTACAACATCGAGTGAATATACTTAAAATTAATTTTCAACACAATTTAAGAGTTTAAAAGTGAGTGTTCGAAGTTAAAAAAATGGCAAAAGTAGAAGGTTCAACAACCTCAGAGTTTGTTAATATACTAGAAAAGTATGCCGTACTTATTAACAAATCTCACCAGCCTCATATAAAAAAAGCAAAGGCGGAAGCCTTAAAATTGTTTATTCCTGAGTTTCAAGCCAAGACTGGTATTTCAATAACAGAAGACCAACTAAAGAAGAGGATAAATAACATTTAACATGAGAAAGTTTTTACTAGTAAATGTTCAAGTTGGTATTTAGAAACTTGAAAAATTACCAGTAAATACTAGAAAGTAAAAGTTCGTACTAGTTTTTTATGCATACCAAAACCAGCATTTACTATAAAAATTCATCCAAAACTAGTAAATACTATTCTTCTAGTAAATACTACCTTTCCAGCATTTACTATGTTTTCTTATGCATATGGAAAGTAGTAAATACTATTAAAATTTACTAGTAAAAGCATATGCTACCTTTTATGCATACGGCTCATTTTCTCGACTATTGTTTGTTTATTTTTTTTATTTTTGAATAACAGCCTGGATTTTTGTTTGTTATTTTTATCTGAAAACCTCTGTTTTTTGCATTCAAATTGTAATATTTATTTATTTATTTGGAATTTATTTGGCTAATGGCCATTAAGGTCTAAAAGAAATTTACAATTTTTTAAGGTTACATTCAAATTTGTATCAGTACCTAATTTAAGAAAAAAAAAAGCATTTAATATTTAAATATTTGATTAACTTTAATAATTTAAATATTTCATTTTGCATAAATGATTAATTGATTTTTAAATTGATCTAAATTTTTTATACTTCTTATATTCAGTGGAAGATTATTATAAGCTTGTAGTCCCATATAGATTATACTGGATTGTGCTCTTGTCGTTCTCGTTCGAAGAATGATGTTGAATTCTTCAATGTTTCGCAAACTATATTGTATATTTCTATTTGTAAGTATTATTGATTTAAGGTATTCTGGACACATATTGTGTTTTATTTTGAAAACAAACACCATTGCCATCATGAAAAGTCTTTGATTTATATTTAACCAATTTAATGATTGTAGCATTGAAGTTGTAAAGAAAAATCGATCACATTTTAATATAACACGCATGGCTTTGTTTTGAAGTTTTTGAATTCTGGTTTTTTGTGTTATATAACATGTAAAGAGGAAACTTGCACGATATTCAAAATGAGGTTTTACATTCACATTAATAACTTTTATTGCACTATCTTTCTATATATTTCTTCTGGCTCTTCTAGTCACAGTTTTTGAAATACTTTATTGCATAGGTACTAAGTCTATATATTCACTAAAATATAATTTATTATCTTGCACAACACCAAGATATTTGATAGATGATACTTCTTCTAAGTTTTGATTATTGATTTGAATTGGAGAATTTAATTGGGACAGGGAGACAGGTTTATTGAGTATCATAAATTTGGTTTTAGCAGTATTTATTAACCCTCTGTCGGCGGCACACGGGTGCGAATTTGGCAGGAAAAACATGAAAAGTGGTCACAGAAAAGTGGGTTTATAAGGGTAAAAATACATTTTTTTTTTGGAATTGTGAATACAGTATTCGAATTCTTCGGGAAATTTCAATTTCATATGTGATTCTCCATAAAATAGTGAAACCGAAAAAAAATCTAGCGCCATGAAAATGTATAAACCAAATTCGCAAAAAAAAGGTGTGCCTACAGAGGGTTAAGGATAAGTTTATTCATGTTTAGCCACGTACAAATATTGTTTAAATCACTTTGAATTTGTTCAATCACAGTTTTTATATCTTTTCCACTTAAATAAATTAAACTATCATCTGCAAATAGGACCAATTTGGAATATTGCACTACTTTTTCCATATCATTGATGTAAAGAAGAAAAAGAAGTACTCCTAATTGTTCCTTGTGGAACTCCAGTAGCAACTGTTGCAGGGTCTGTCATGTTGTTATTTACAGACTTTTTTGAGTTCTGTTATACACGAAATTTTTAAACCCCTTTCGTTCTGTGTTTCGTATACCATTTTGTTCTAATTTGTTTAACAATATTTTGTGATCAACTGTTTCAAAGGCCCTCTTAAGATCCAGAAACACGGCAACCACACAGTTCTTGTCATCGATTTCTTTTTTCCAATCACTTACAACATAATTAATACAAGTTTCACACGAATGATTAGAGCGAAAGCCGGATTAATTGACAGAAAGAATCTTATTACTGTCAAGAAAATGTTGTAGTTGAATAGAGGCAATTTTCTCAATCACTTTTTCATAAATTGGGAGCATATTTATGGGACGAAAATCACTGCAGATAGTTGAGCTTGCGACTTTCTTTTTTGGGAGAATAAGAGATTCTTTCCATGATTTGGGAAAAAAACCGGAATTGAAAGATATATTGATAGGGTAAAAGCGGGTGAGATGGCGCGGCTGGGGAGATGGCGCACTTTAAATATCTTTTACATTTATTGCTCTAAAAATGTATGAAAAATATTTTTAGCTGTCTTTAAATATTTTAAATCGAAGTAGCCAGTATTCGTTTCTTTATCTGTGATACAAAAAATAAAAAAAAATTTCAAAGCAAATCGTGTGATGATTTTTTTCAAATTTTTGTTCGCCCTTTTTTTTTTGTTCTGATATTTTGTGAGTCGTTGGGATCTAAGATGCCCTTGATACACCAATACGTACAAGAGAGTATAAGTTATGCATTGCGTGTGAAATCTGAGCTCTAGTTCTATCTGCTTTTTATGGGTGTTTACGAATATGAATTATGCGCAAAAAGGTGAGATGGCGCAGTTTTTTGCGGGTGAAATGGCGCATTCCCTACTAGAATTTTTTAATTGAGTATAGTGTTAGCATGTGCCATATCACCCTACAAATATTTTTTTAAGTAATTCAACCAAGTTCAAATTTTATAAAAAAGACGACTAGTTGCAATCTATTATACGGCATGCATTGGTGCTTGACTCCTTCACATCGTTCAACCATTTGTGCAATGAATTTGGCAATAAAACCTAAAACAAACTCATGCGCCATCTCACCCACTCTATAGATGGAGATGGTTTTTTTTTAACTTTTTTTTATATTAATTTAAAAATATAAATTTAAAATATAAAATTCTTAAAAACAAACAATACGTTGGATATTGAATATAGAACATTTTTCCATTGTTAGAAATATGAAATGTGGTTTACTTTGAAAAATATGACAAAAACAAAAAAGGTATGCCATCTCACCCGCTTTTACCCTAATTCGAACAAAAACGGGACCGACAATTTCTATAGAGTCTTTTAACATTTTAGTGTTCATATAATTAAACTCACTTTTAGTGCTTATCACAGATAGGGTATTGACAATATCATTAGTATCAATCATGTTAAACTTAAAATCTATATTGCACTCATCAACTAAACTAATATAATTACAAAATATCACAGAATTGCTAAGATCACAGATGCTTTTAACAAAAAAGTTATTAAGCTTTTCAGCTATAATTGCATTGTTAGTATAGTTACATTATCACAGTCTTCGAATTTCACTAAAGAGATTTCATCTTTATTTGTCTTTAAAACATGCTTTTTTTTTAGTTGTCTCCACATTTCTTTTTGGTTGTTAGCGTTCTTATTTTTTCAGTTATAAAACTTGACTTAGAAAATTCAATTTGTCTTTTGTAGTAGTTTCTATGTTGATGATAAGCTTGCCAGTTGCTTAAAGTATTTGTTGATACAGCCGTTTTATATAAATTAATTTTCACGATTTTAGCATATTTACATAAGTTCGTAATTAAGTTCAGAAAAGTTCGAGTGATCAACATACTATGTATTAACAACTTTTTTTAATTCTTCAGCAAACTGTTCACTTAACGTATGTAAATTATGAGAATTATCAGAATTAAAACTAGAGAAAAATTGATTGAGGCTTAGTTCATTTAAAAAGTATTCTTTATTGTACTTACAGTACATGTTTCATGATCACTTATTTTAAATTTAGGTTCCACTTTAGCTTTGCAGATGTTTCTGTTATTAGTTAGAACATAGTCAACAGTGGCGTATTGAGCGGGGGCTCAATACGCCACTGCCCCCCCCCCCCAAGCCTCCAAAATCATGTTATTATTTAGCTGATTTCATCATAATCCACATGATTAACTTAAACTTGTTCGTAAATCTTAGCTTAAATGATCGAGCCCCCTCCAAATTCTGAAATGATTGTTTGTGTTTGTTTGAGTAAGTGCCTTAGTTGACGTTGAGGGTTGGGATAATTTTGTTTAGGATTTTAGACCAATTCAGAATTCTTCAAATATTTTTGTTGTTGTTATTTTGACGTCGAGTTACATCACCGTTAAATTTTGCAGAGCTTCTCATGCAATCGGCGCGATATATACGGCGCGTATTTTTTTCTCAAAGATATTGGAAATACAAATTTGTATATCTCCTTTTGATTTGGATTAAAAAAGGAACATATTATGAAAAAATATATAATTCGGATTATACATAAAAAAGAATTTTATTGAAAATTAGTTTTTGAGACTTTCGAGTTCTGCATTTCACTTTTTGAGCATTCACTTGCCGTTAGTGAAATTAGGTGTTCTGTATTTTCTAACTCATTTAAATTATTTTTGATCGAATTCAATTCACTTTTTTTCTATTCGTGAATTTGGTGGCTTTTTCAATGAATCTGCAATTTTTTTACAAAAATTTTAATTTATCAAAACTTATATTTTTATTGTTTTGTAATGTAACATGAAATATAATTCATCACTGCCTCTGTGTTGCAACCTCATTCGCTTTACACTTTACCTAATTAATTTTTCTTTGAAAATTTGCAATAATATCGCCCATGTTCTGCATTTCACTTACATATTTTATGTCTCGCAGAATGTGACCTCTTTTTTTCTTTTAAATTCTGCTTTTTTCCATTAAACTTAACAATAAAATAGCATCCATGTTCAAAGCAGCAGTAGTTTCAGTTTAGAAACAAAATAAAATTGGATAATCCTTCAGTTTTGACAGTTCGAAGCGTTTTCGAAAGTTTCGAAACCGACCGAAGATCAATTTCACGTGAAATTGAAAAGTGTTTCAATTCACTTTCGGTCGAATTTCGGAACATGGGCGTTTATATCGAATAAAGTGATGAGTACAGCTCAAAAACAAGACTAGATGAATAAAACAATCATTTTTATCAAAAAACAAAACCGACTTTCATGGATCAAAACTGGGTTTTATGGTTTTTTTAATAGTTTCTATGGCCAGAACGAAATTAAAATGGGATCACATTGTAGCCACCAGCTTTCTAATACAAAAAGAATTATCAAAATTGGTTCACTCAGTTCAAAGTTATGAGGTAGCAAACATAAAAAAAAAAAAACAAAAAAAACAGAAGAATTGAATACCTCCTCCTTTTTGGAAGTCGGTAAAAAAAGAAAAAAAATTCGTACATTCACCACATAAAAAATTTTCATTTTCAAGCCCCCTCCAATTTTTTTCTGGTTACGCCACTGATAGTCAATTAAGGTGCATGAAGTTGGTGTTATCCTCGTAGAATCAGTATTAAGCATGGACAAGTTATTATCAGTTATTATTTGTTTTAAACGTTTTGTATAGGTATTGTTTATAGCCCGCCAATCTATATTAAAATCTCCCATTATTATAAAGTTATTATTGCACTGTTGAAGAAAGTCTATCCATTTTTTCTAGGTCATCACAGAAATCACTTTTTGTCGATAGATGAGATCTATACAGGGTGTCCCAAAAGTAATGGATCAAACGAAATATGCTGATAGGCCAACTTAAGGGCTCTCAGAATTTGGTAACTTGTTCATTCCAAATCCTTACGGTTTTCGATTTAATGCAGTTTTTGTGAAATTTCGAAAAATCCCTACTTGGCAATAGTATTTTGCTTCCTACGCCCATAATTGATTTTTGTTTTTAACTATTCTTTCACTAGAACATTGCCAAATATTTAGGAACAATTAATTGATCAAAATATTTTTTATTTCATACGCCATTTCGCTGAAAATTAATTAACAGTTACTTGGAACTTTGTATTTTTGCTATGAAAAATCCTGTGTTGTTGAATTCAAATTGTAATATTTTTCGATCTATCTGCAACTTTGGGAACTTTTATACCTTTTTGAAAATTACAAGAACAGGGCAAGTTTTTAAAATAATAAACCACTGCCACACTATACAAATTTTTTTCACGGTGTTGCTCTGAAATAAAAGCTAGAAATTGAGTTATTATAAAACTTGGAACTTTGGAGGGAACTTTCGTTTGATCCATTACTTTTGGGACACCCTGTATATTGCACATAAGTATATAACAGCTGTATTTTTATATTGCACTCTAACAATTAAACACCAAAAGTTTATAACGACAACAAATTTTTTAAAAAGAGAACACTTAAACGATTTTTTGACGTAGAAAACTAATCCGCCTGTATGACTGGACTTGGACTCACTATCATAGTTGTAAATATAATAACCATCTAGTTGTATTTATGTGTTTTTGTAAAATGTGTCTCAGTTAGTGCTAATATATCGCAGCCATATTCACTTATTATTGTTATTATTGGCAAGAAAAGTTGTTTAATTGACCCTCAATGTTAAAGAAGTAGTACTTAATATTATCTTGTTGCTAGTATCTAACACGTTCTTTTACCATTTTTATTTTTCTTAAAAAAACTGAGCAAATGTTGTCTGATGCTGCATGTCGTGTGTTGGAAGTAGGCTTAAATTGATTAGGGGTGTTTTGACCCCCAATGCACCTTCCCAGAGTCTGAACCACTCAAATATTGTATAGTCATTCGAGTTACATATCTTCAGCACAAAGCCAAAACCGCGAATCTGCATTTATTGACATTTTCAGTTTAATGCGTCATGAACCTTGTTATCGGTTTCTCTATTCACTGCATCGACCCCAGTCATCCATCTGTTGCCTAAAAGTCTAAAATATCAATTTTCGTTGCACGAGTTTCCATAAGATTGCATGAGTTTCCAAAAATTTGAAGCCATTTTTCTCAAAACTACAATTCAAACAGATTCGTGGTTTTGGCGTTGTGCCCACGATATATGTACCAAGTTTCAGTTCGATACGATAAGTGGAAGTGGGTCAAAATTTAGTTATATGATTTTATTACTTTGTTAGTTGTTTAACTAACTATGTATAGTTAGTTAATTAGAAGCGATAGCGAGAGTGTGTGAAGCTAGCCCCCCTTTTTTTAAATTGTTATTTTTGAAAGTTCTTCCAGGTTGTTCCCGATTTGTTCCAAATTTTTTTTACCTAGCCCCCATTTTTTCCTAAAATTTGTATTTTTAAAGATATCGCTTTGGAAACTTTTTTTCAAAAAACTAAAAAAAACAACTTTTCCAATTATTATTTTAGTGAGTTTCAGTGTTCTACAGTAAGAGTATCAACTCGAAAATGCATTTTCAAAATAAATCGTGATGTTTTCATATTTTCAAAAATTTCCATAGGCCCCCCCCTTTTTCGAAAGATAAAATTCCAAAAGTTGTTCCAAGTTGAATATTAATCGTTAAGAAAAACAAACAACTAGGCATTTAAGCTAAAAAAAAACGATTTTAGTAAACTCTTGTCCCAATTTTGCTCCCCTTTTGAAAATTTTAAGATCCAAAAATTAAAACAAATTAATCTTCTGATTCTCTTTAACGTATTAAAATATAATATGTTTCAAAGATATTTCAACCCCTCCAAAATTTCATACCATAAAACTTAAAATTAAATAGGTACTTTAAAAAATAAAAAAAATGTTCACTATATATAACAAAAAAAAAAGTTCTGGCTCCCCTTTTCGAATTTCATAAATCCAAAACTTGTTCCAGGTTGTTCTAGAGCTCTTCCAAAATGTTCCAGACTTTTGCTTCTTAATATTGATTTTTAGTATGAAAAATTTCCAAAAAATGCTCATAGTCCCCCTTTTTGACAAATCCAAAATCTAACAGTTTTCACTTCAAAAGTTATTCTATATACCTAACGATTTTAGGGAATTCTTGGCCAAGTAGTGAAACAGTGCGATAGAACTTCTTCCTAGGTCTTTAGATTTTCATTTTGCCACAACTATATGTAAGTTATTGGGTTCATCAGGGGCACACAATTGAGAAATTTTCTTTCTATAAAATTTGTGAATGCAACAAAAGGGGCAGTGAGAAGAAAACGATATAAAACCTGCCTGAAGGGCCTGAAGGGAAATCCATAAACCATCAACCAAGAAGCATTTTAATGGATTTTTCCCCTAGGCTAATCGTGTGCTATTTATTGTTTCTAGTCAATTTTTTTTGCTATTATAGGGAGAAAATATGAGAGAGGGAAGAAACGGATGAAGTGGCACTTGTGAATTCTTTTGCAAGAAAACACAAGTTTACTTTTTCTTCAACCAGGACGAAGAAATCAGGTCAGTCAGATGCTGAAAACGAATAGGGCTGTGACACGATAAAACACTATCGATTAGCTAAAAGAGTTTAAGTGAATAGTTAACAGATTGTTCTTAAGGGAAATTTGAAAATATTTAAGAACGTTATGAGGGTAAATTTAATATACAGAGAGGTCGCAGCAAGTTGAGTGATGTTGGCTAATTAATAAAGTTTTTTTTAAACAGTGTTAGGATTGTTTCAACAGGAGTGGTATAGGACAATCTAAACCTATTCACCAGTAAAGAATGCACAGAATATTGAGGCAGAGTGTCGAATGTCGATACATAATCTTAGTTAACTAGAATGTTAATGAACTTTAAATTTATATTTACAGAAACTTAAGATGGGGCCTTAAAACAAGGCCAATTTTGTCTCGATTCTGGAGCTTTTAATTGCATCAAAATCAATTATTAAGCTCGACTTATTCATCAATAATAAACGTTCCTAATAAATACACGAACATGTTCATAATTGGAAAATTTAGAGCCATAACTGAAAACTTAGCACTTCTCCAGATTTCCCTGATTCAAAAAAGAACTTGAGATGATGCCAATCTATGCCTTATTATCATCGAAAGATTTTTTGAAATAAAATACAATTATTTTGAATGAAAAGAAAGCAATGCTGTTATATTAGGATGTACGTACATTGTACATAAGCAACACTGAACAAACAGTTTTTATTTGAATTTTGTTTGCTGAAAATACTTGCTTGATGATACCACAAATTATAAAAAAATATATCGATTATGTATCTACATTCTACACCAATTAAAATAAGGAAAAGGATTTTCATACAAAAACTAAGAGATGTGCGTTAATTTTGCGCAGGAGTGTTTGAATGTGCTAGTGAGAGCTCGATAACTTGAGCGTCGCGATTTAATACGGAGTATTTGTAGAGTGGTTCAATACAATTGCTTTTACTATAGGAAGGCGAGTCTATCCCCGTTTAGGCGGGACGGGCAAAAAAATGACCTAAATCAATAAAACATTATTAATAAACAACGGCAACACTTACAGCTATAAATGATAACTTTTTCAAAAGCCAGAATTGTACACAACATTTTAATTTTTAACTATTCCACGAAGGCCTTTGTTTTGGAATTTTTGGATGATTTCGGTATTTGTTTTCTTTGTACTGCCCAATAATTGGATTCCATAGGTCCAAACAGGCTTTAGTACTTGATTATAAAGCATTGCTTTGTTTTGGGTTGATAAATCAGAGTTTTTACCAAGCAACCAGTACATTTTTCTATATTTCAAGTTAAGTTCCTCTCTTTTCTTTTTTATGTGCTCTTTCCATTTTAGCTTTGCATCCAAAGTCATTCCAAGGTATTTGGCCGTATTGGAGTAAGGTACAGCTTGATAATAAATATTGGAATATTGTTTATCTCTTTATTTGTAAAGTTTATAGGTATGTGAAGATTTTGTTTCATTGAGTTTGATACGCCATTTTTCGGTCCAAGCTCTCACTGTGTCGACGGCATTTTGTAGTTTTACTGCTACCTAAGAGACACATTTGTCGGGTACCAAAATTGCGGTATCATCTGCAAAAGTAGCCATTATGGTTTGATTATAGTTAATACAGGTTAGAACCTAGGACACTTCCTTGTGGTACACCGGCTTCTATTTTCTTCAATTCCGAATATTTTTGATCGTACCTTACTCTAAACAATCGGTCTGAGATGTACGATTTTAATATTTCATAGTACTGCCTGGGAATATCTCTTTGCAGTTTTCTTCTAATGCTTTTTCTTACATCCGTTATTCAATGAACTTGGTCTATCGTGGAATGTTTATATCTAAAGCCAAACTGATGATTTGGGATTAACATTCTTTCTTCTATAATTTTGCTAAGTCTCTTCAGAAGCAGTTTTTCAAAAACTTTTGCCATAATTGGTATAAGCGATATTGGTCTGTAAGGTGGTTTCTGTAGGTGGTTTACCTTGCTTGGGTATGACAATTACTTCAGCAATTTTCCAATGGTGTGGGACATACCGGTGATTGAGGCATGCATTTATAATTATATTGGAGTTTTATGAAGGCCTTAAATGGCATTTCTTTCATAACCTGAGTAGTGATTAGATCGTAACCTCGTGATTTTTTATTTGATAGTTGATGTAAACACATACCTACTTTTAATTTATTTTAATCTTACAATTTGTATTTCACTTTCATATATCTTATCAACAAACTGTTAGATATGGCTTAAAAACATTTGCAAGATGCTCAGCAAAAAGGCTAACTTTTTCTTTTGGGTTAGATGCCGATCCATTTCCCATCTTGAGATTTCAAGAGCGAGTTTTGTAACTGTGGTCTTTTTAGGCGCTTGGCTGATTTCCATAGCGAAAAATTGGTTGAACCATCAGTCGTTAAATTCTTTAGGAATGTACCGAGTGTATCATTTTTGAATTTGTAAATTTGTTTTTTAAGTTTGTTGCTTATTTAAACGTTGTTTTATCATCTGGAAATCTAGTATTTTGCCTTTTTCTTCGAGCTCTTCTTTTCTTTAATATCAACTCTCTTATCTCTAAAGGATATCTTATTTCATTTTGTCTTCTTTTAGCAAATGTTGGAGTCCTTTCTTCAGCGGCCTGTTGCACATCAGCAATAAATTGTTCGACTTCATCGTCGATTTGCTCGATTGTATCCATGGGAGATCATAGATTTATAAAACTTAAAAGCCTTTCTTTAAAATCCCTCCAGTTTGTTTTCTTATTTACAAGCTTTGCATTACTTTTTTCTATTACTTCCGATTCACTTAGTGATGAATCACTGGAGTATGATCTGATGACAGGTCATAGTTACCTTCGACACTAATATGATTTCGTTTGATTCCTTTAGCTACGAAAAGGTCAATAAGGTCTGGTATTTTGTTAGTATCGGAAGGCCAGTAAGTTGGCGATCTGGAGGAATAGAATTCGCAATTGTATTTACGGCCTGCTTGGAAAAGTCTTTGCCTTTTGTTGATAAGGTAAGTTAATTGCGCAATATAGTTTAAGAAAAGATAAGTGTAAAAATATTCTGCTACAATAAAATACAATACAATATTATAAAATATTTATTTCCTCTGATCTTTAGAACATTTAATTCTCAAATTTGAAAACTCCAAACTCTATCAAAAAACTTTAGCGGAAATGTCTTAATCCGAATTTTTAAGGGAATATAGATTTTCCAGAGCAAGTTGTTTCAAATATCAAAACCACACAAAAATCCACACCAACTCTGCCGAAAACAAAAAGTTATCTGTTTAATAGCACCATTCATTCATAATCATAATTACCTAAGTGCGAATAGAAATATAAGGGGGTCTGGAAGATTGTGGGTGACGAAAATAGTGTCAGATTCCAAACATACCCTCATTCGCCACTTACGGAAGGAGGTGACGATATTTGGTTCCTTGAGACAAATTTCGGGTAAATCTGTGGCTGTGCAACATTTATCTCAGACGAATAGACAATATATTCACTGTCAAACAGAAGGTTCATTCCGGTGTTGTCACAAATTTTAATTTACGTCAACTTGTTCACTCACTCGCAGCTGAAGCGCATCTGAACCTTTCGAGGTTGGAGGTTTTCTTTTGCATCATCCTAGTGCCTCCTCGGTTCTTGTCCTTCATCGTTGGCTGTCACCGCAGAAGCATAATTTTCACTCAATTCTGTTAGCTAGCTATTCCTCTTCATCTTCATGTGAGATGTGATTTCTCTCCTTTTTTATGCTTTTCCTACTCCTGATTTTGATGTAGTTTTAATGAAAATGCCAAAAGCCGGAGACAAATGAGACAGAGTGGGTGGATTTTCTAAAGCTGAGAAGACTTTAGTATGTTAGACTATGATGTAGCATGTAGGTACACCTACACATGCCATTTGTACGTGCTATGAAATGGAGGATTTCGCCAAGCACTTAGTTTAAGAGAACCTTTCAGTTAATTGGAACATTTTCTTCACTGTTTTTTGAAATTATAGACTTGGAGCTGGTGAACGTTTTATTCATTGTGTATACCGGTTGCGAGTCCGGAGTTTGATTTACAATGGACAAAAACCCGAAAAACGGAACCACGAAGACAAACATTTTATAGTCCGGTCAAATTAGACTAAAATAAGGGGGTGAGGTTACATTAATTCCCAGCAAGCTGAAAATTGGTAGGATTGTTGGAAATACTGTCATAAATTAAATCTAAAAAGTCCTCATCGATCCGAGGCCTGGAAAAAAATTTACGGGGGGTCAAAGGTCACAAAAACTGGTTTTTCACGATTTTCAGCAAAACGGTAAGTTTTATCAAAAAATTTTCAATGCAAGAATTGTAGACCAGATTATTATATATAAAAAGTGTTATGACACTTTTTTTCCTAAGACCCACCGTTTCTTAGGTATAACGATTCAAAAAGTTGAAGTTGAGTTGTAATCGTCATAATCAGGCCTATTCTGTAAGAAAAACTCCTAACTGAAAAGTTCCTGAAATTTCATTATTTTTTTAGCTTGAATTTTGTTCTTCAATGGTTAAGAATATGGGAAAGCAAAAAAAAATGGAAATTTTCGCCATTTTTCCGATTGCGGCCCTTCTCGCGAAACCATTTCCCTGGGAATTTTTGTTTTAAATATGTCTGAATATATACAGGGTGTGCAATAGAGAATGGACAGCCCTAAAAAGACTGATAGCTACACTTATGACTGTTCTAAAAACAGATAGAAAAAAGTTCTATCGCAACCAGTTCATAAAATATTGGCTTTTTTTCGTTCAGTGTATTTTAAATTTTATCATGTTATGTTTTTTGTTCACTACAACCACGAATGAATTAATTTTATTTATTTCTTTTTTTTATCATTTTCTACAATATTCGTATGAGTACATAAATGCTTTAAAAACTGCATAGCTATTGTACATTTCGTAAAAAAAATTTTGAAATCTGTTTTTTGATGCAAAATGTAAAAAAAGTATTTTATGAAAAATTTTAAACACCTGTGGTATAAAATAATTCTATGGAAACCTAAGTGGCCAACTTTCTTAACCCCCTTCGGGTAGGGGAAAAGAAGAATATACCCGAGGTAGGCATGCCTGTCGTAAGAGGCGACTAAAATCCACCCTCCGTATACTGAGAATGACGTATACAAAAATATGGAATGAGTAAAACAGAAAGATATAATACCCCAGGTGGCAATTCAGATTTTCTGGAAAATCCACCCTCTTCGGAGGTCGGCTCTAAGGATTCTGGGGAGAGCCAATTATTCCAATTCGAACACTTGATAAATCCGTTTTCAAAAAAACCCATGATAACGCGATCACCACCACCAACATCGAGTGCAACCGGGCAAAAGAGTCTGCCTAAACTGCCAGAGCGTGCAAAAGAAGACTCAGAGAAAAAAGATAGTCTTGAAAAAGACAATAACGATCTTCGTCAAAGACTCGACGAAACATTGAAACTTTATCAAGAGTTGAAAGAAGAAATCAATTTTCTAAGAATTGAAAATGAGGCATTAAAGAAAGCCCATCAAGAAATCGATCTTCTCCGCAAGGAAAATGATATGTTAAAAAAAGCTCAAACACTTAAAGAAACAAAAACAACTCCACAGCAAGTGGTTATTCACGAATATAAAACAGACGAAGAAGAGCTAGAACGTGAAACGGAAAGAACCTCCAAAAATTCAAAGAGACGTACCAAAAAACGTAAAGTTTTCTCTTCACCAGAGGGTGCTTCTTCTTCCGAGACAGAAGAAGTAAAAGAAGTAAATGCGCCAAAAGATACCAATATCAAAGAAAAACCGGTTAAAATAAGGCCACCGCCACCGATTAATGTTGTCGGAGTTGCGGAGTTCAATAAATTACAAATCATTTTAAAGGCGTTACCGCCAACGAATTTCAAAGTTATCTCGCTTAATAACAACAAGTGGAAAGTTTGTGTAAAAGACTCCGATAATTATCGTCTCCTTTCGCGAAGACTAAACGAAGAAAAAGTAGAGTGGTACACATACGAAAACAAGTCGGAAAGACCCCTACGCGTCGTGGTAAGGGGCTTACACTCTTCATGTCAAAAAACCGACATCATTAATGATCTTAAAGAAAAGAATTACAAGATCTTAGATGCGGAGAATATAATAAAGAAAGAAAGACAACAAAAAGATAAAGAAACAGTCGTGGTACAACGTAGTCTCCCACTATTTATACTCACGTTCGATAAAACAGAAAAACTAGAGGAAATCTACAAAATCAAGAGAATACTTAGCCTCGTAGTTAAGATCGAACCCCTAAAAAAACATACAAAACAAGTCCCTCAGTGTAGGCGCTGTCAAGGGTTCAACCACACACAAACCTATTGTAAAAAAGAACCTAGGTGTGTGAAATGCGCGGGAAAACACTTAACCGCAGATTGCACCGGAAATAGCAAGAGTCCAGCGAAGTGCATAAATTGCAACGGAAGTCACCCGGCAAGTTATAGAGGCTGTGAAGTAGCTAAAGAGCTACAAAAACGCCGAGAAAAAATTCATGCCCAAAGAAAACCCACAAAGAACGAAACTTCTAAGACCCCTAAAAGGGTAAATACAACAAAACCCGCCACTGGTAAAGAAAATCAAACGCCAACAACATCAAACACGTCTCCAAAGAAACGTAATGGAAAATCATACGCTGAAATGGCGGCTTCACCCGAAATCAAAAATAGTTCCGAACCTGTCGCGTTTTCTCAATGCTTGGCTATAATTTTGTCAAAATTTGAGGATCAGTTAAAACTTAACAAATTTATGTCTGAAAGGCTTTCTAAGCTAGAAGATTTTATTTTATCCAACACTATACAAAATATAAATGATGGAAAAGCTTAAAATCATAACATGGAACGCCAACGGATTATGGCAAAGACTTGGAGAACTAGAAATGGTTATGCGGGAAAAAGATATTGACATCTGTCTGATATCAGAAACCCATGCAAAAAAAGAATCAAACTTCAATATCAACGGTTTTCTTGATTACCACGCAATTCATCCGTCGAACAAAGCAAGAGGCGGAGCATCATTATATATAAAAAATTGTGTTAAACACTCGACAGGTCTTAAGCTTGAGCTTGAATCGATGCAACTTATAAGTGTGCAAGTTGAAACTAAGCATGATGTACTTAATATCTCATCTATATACTGCCCTCCGCGGTACAAAATTGATAAAAATGAATTTTCAAACTTGCTAAAATTACTTAGACCAATTTTAATTATCGGCGGCGACTTTAATGCAAAGCATACGTTTTGGGGTTCTAGATGTATATCTCAAAAAGGCCGAGCGTTATACGAAGCCGGTATGGAGAATAACTGCGACTTTCATTCTACTGGGAAACCAACTTATTGGCCGGCAGATACCTCGAAAATACCTGACCTGATTGATTACTTTATAGTCAGGGGAATACCGTCAAATCGAATTAAAGTAACGGAATGCTTTGATCTTTCTTCAGACCACTCGCCCGTTATTCTCACAATCAGCGAAAGTCTCGTTAAAGTTGAAATGCCACCTAGACTAACAAACGGTAAAACTAACTGGGAAGGCTTTAAGAAAGATATTGAGGATAATGTTGAATTAAGATTATCACTACAAACACCTCTTGAGCTTGAAGCAGCGGTAGATAGTTTTGTGAATATTATCCAAAAAGCCGCATGGAACAATACCCCTTGCCAAAGAGAAATTTCTGGGTACAAAGATGCTAAATATCCCCAAGAGATAAAAGACGTACTTAAAGAAAAGCGAAAAGCGCGCAAAAAATGGCAACAAACTCGTGCTCCTCAACACAAATCTAATTTAAATCGCTTAAGTAATTTGCTTAAAAAGATGATATCAGATTTCAAGAACCCCGAAGCTAAAAATTACCTTGAAAATTTGACGGCAGGTAAAGAATCTAACTACTCTCTATGGAAAGCTATAAAAGCCACGAAAAAACCTAAGCTTCCAGCACCTCCGATTATGAAAAACCAAAATGAATGGGCAAGAAGCGACAAAGAAAAAGCAAACATTTTCGCTGATTACCTAGAGGACACATTCAAACCATTCAATGGGCAAGCATTGAATGATAGTATAAATATAAATTTAACGTCAAGTGAAAGCTTTATCACAAGAAATGTTACACTTGCCGAATTAAACAAAGAAATTAAGAAGCTAAAGTCAAAAAAAGCCCCCGGGTACGACTTAATTACAGCGGAAATTCTTAAAATGCTCCCAAGGAAAGGTTTAATAAACCTCCTCTATATAATGAATGCCACTCTAAGGTTAGAATACATTCCAAATCAATGGAAAGTCGCAGAAGTAATAATGGTCTTGAAACCTGGCAAACCATCACACGAAAAGAAATCATACAGACCCATTTCACTGCTTCCTGTATTATCGAAGGTTTTTGAGAGAATATTTTTGCAGCGACTTCAGCCAATAATAGAAGAAAAAGGTCTTATACCTGAACACCAGTTCGGTTTTAGAAACAAGCACTCGACGATTGATCAAGTGCATAGAATCACCGATGTCATTGAGAGAGCTCTCGAAGAAAAGAAAATTTGTTCAGCGGTCTTTTTAGATGTGTCTCAAGCTTTTGACAAAGTATGGCACGAAGGCCTCAAATTCAAGTTAAGACAATTCCTACCTGAAGGACCCTTTACCATTCTTAGAGAATATCTAGAGAACAGAATTTTCCGCGTTAGGCACGGAAATGATTACTCAGACTTTAGGGAAATAGTGGCTGGGGTACCACAAGGTAGTGTTTTAGGTCCCATTCTGTACCTTCTATTCACACGCGATATACCTCAAACAGAAAACACAATTGTAGCTACTTTTGCTGATGATACCGCAATACTTGCAGTAGGCAAAACAATTAACGAATCGACAAGTAAAATGCAAAATGCTCTTAACAATGTCAATGAATGGACACAAACATGGTGAATAGCGCTTAACGAATTTAAGTCAGTTCACGTGGACTTTACATATAAAAAAACAAATAGACTACCTGTTTTTATTAATACTACTCAAGTCCCATTTGCAAATGAGGCAAAATATCTCGGGATGACTCTCGACGCGAAATTGAAATGGAAACCGCATGTTAAAAATAAATGTGATCAATTAAATATAAAATTGAGAGAAATATACTGGTTGCTAGGACAACATTCTAGACTAAGTATCGAAAACAAATTATTAGTTTACAAGCAGGTACTTAAGCCTGTCTGGACATACGGTATTCAACTCTGGGGTTGTACCCGCGATACAAATTTAAATAGATTACAAACTTTTGAAAATAAATTATTAAGATCATTTGTAAATGCGCCGTGGTATATAAGAAACGAAGATCTTCACAGGGATCTTGGAATCCCCACGGTTCGCGAAGAAATAAAAACGTTTGCCCAAAAACATCGAAAACGGTTAGTCGAACATACTAATAGAACAATACTAGAAATTCTCGACGAGACAAACTTAGTACGACGTTTGCGAAGGACTAAACCTTCCGATTTGGTACAGTGAAATTTTTCAATTTAATTCCTTTATTACGAAATATCGGCATTGATTAATATTAATTTAAATGTTTTAGAGATTTTATTTGTTTAACTTCCTTTAAAATATTTTCCTGATAACAAAATTTAAACCATTACTCAAATGGTTTAATTTAAAACAAATGTTATTTATTTATTTTTAAATATCATCAGTAGGAACTTTCATCGGAAAGTTACCTACAACACGTAAATTAACTTCGAGAAAGATAAATTGCTAGATAAGTTCCATCTGAACTTAGTTGCAATCGGGAGGAGGAGGTGGTTTTAGTGGTTAAGAGTCCCACATATCTATGAGCACGCGTTTTCCGGTCCTCATAGAATCTTTTGAAGATTTCAACACCTACCCACGGACAAAAAAAAAAAAAAAAAAAAAAAAAAACTTTCTTAAAAATATTCCCCTTAGACCAGAATATTATCGTTTTGCTGAAAATCGTGAAAAACCAGTTTTTGTGACCTTTGACCTCCCGTAAATTTTTTTCCAGGCCTCGGATCGATGAGGACTTTTTAGATTTAATTTATGACGGTGTTTCCAACAATCCTACCAATTTTCAGCTTGCTGGGAATTATAGTAACCTCGGATGTCTAAATTGACCGGACTATTACCTACTTAAAATTTTTACCGACTTCCAAAAAGGAGAAGATATTCAATTCGTCTGTATTTTTTTTCTGTTTGTTATCCCATAACTTTAGACTGAGTGAACCAATTTTAATTTTTTGTATTGGACAGCTGGTGGCTGCAATGTGGTCCCATTTCAATTTCGTTCAGTTCTGGCCATAGGAACTATTAGAAAAACCATAAACCCTAGTTTTGATCCATGGAAGTCGTTTTGTTTTTTGATAAAAATGATTATTCGAGCTTATGGTTATTAGCTTGCTAACTTTCCAAATAATCAAATTACGCAAACAGTAGTGAAAAAAACGGTTTCTGTTTCCAGATTAAAATGTGTTAGTTGCTTCAAAATTAAAATAGTCATTTTTATCAAAAAAACAAAACCGACTTGCATGGATCAAAACTGGGTTTTTCTCATAGTTTCTATAGCCATAACTGGAAATTTAAATGGGGCCACATTGCAGGCACCAGCTTTCCAATACAAAAAGAATTATCAAAATTGGTTTTCTTAGTCCAAAGTAATGAGGTAACAAACATAAAAAGTCGAAAGTCTTTCCAATACAAAAAGAATTATCAAAATTGGTTTTCTTAGTCCAAAGTAATGAGGTAACAAACATAAAAAGTAGGAAGTCGGTAAAAAATAATGATTACCTTCAATAATGATTTTAATTATTTCTGATTTTTAGCCTTTCTTAGGGCAGCGGGTTTCTCAAAGTCCATTATAGTGAACAAATCCAAATCCATACTTAAATCCAATCTTAAATAATTTTTTTTAAATTCAATCTCATTAAATCCAAATAAGTTTAAGCTGCTCTCTGGAGGTCTGTTTAACTTTATAAATCCAGATAAAAAAATCATTTTCACAGTGTTAAGTTTGTAGGAAACCTGTAGGCTTAATCATCGACTTAGATTTTATTAAATGCAAAAGTCAATGTCAAAAGACTTCGTGATATTGGGAAGTTTTATCTGTTTTTATAACATCACTGGATTCTATTGGTTGGTTCTACTTAAAATTATGTTGAGGTAAAATTATGTATGTTCTTGTTCATAGATCTAAACAGGGATTTTAAGGACTTTTCATTTTTTTTATGTATCTATAAGTTAAAAAAAAAAAATAAAATAAAAATTAAAAAAAAAAAAATAAATAGATAATGTCAAAAATAAAAAAATAATAATTAAAAAAAAACATTGGTACGTGCGTTGAGTGCACGAACGGTGTCTCTAGCCATCGCACTACGAGAGGCTGGAGATTTTCGTTGCGAAAATACAGTGGATTGGTTTGTACAGAAGGCAGTAAAGCAAAAACAAAACAAAAATAATTTCAAAGACAAACAACATATGTAAAAATAATTTCAAGGACATACTCTTATTTAAGAGAAAAATTGAAATTCGAATTTTTGCGGCGAAAATCTACATTTACATGCAGAATAAAAAAATTAAAATTTTTAAATATAACGAATTTAAACCAGAATATTTTTAAAATATTACACTTATTTTTCAAAACTTTTAAAATTAATTTTGATATAATATAATTTATATTTTTCTGGTCAAAATTCATTAAAAATATGATAAATCGGAAACCGCAAATTTTCTTCCATGATGGTTTCGAAGATGTATTTATGTATGTTTTGGTGAGAGAATCATCGTAGGGTATCTCGGGTAGGGATGGTGGTTGTTAGTACAAAAACCGGTTTTCGGTTTTTCCGGTTTTTTTCCTTTCGGTTAAACGGGCCGGTTTTAAACCGGGCCAATAAACCGGTTTTGGAAAACTGGTTTTCGGTTTTTTTTGCTTGATTTGACAGTAAGCCGTTTTTTTGGTTTTTCGGTTTTTTTGTAAAGACTGGTTTAAACCGCAAGGACAAAAAACCGAAAAAAACCGAAACCGGTTTAAACCGGCCGGTTTTTTCATCCCTAATCTCGGGTATAAATATCCGTGAAAGAACCAAACATTTTTCTCTTTGGTGTTTTCATTCAAGTGTAAAAGTTAAATTATTGCGAGTGCGAGGAAAATTAAAATTAAAATCTTAAGTTTTTTTTTAATAAAAGTTTTTTTTTAGTTTTTTTTTTTATTAAAATCTATATATAAAAAAATAAAAACTAAATCCTCTGTGTTAGTGACATAAATTAATAAGGTGAGATTTTAATATTTATGAAATTAGCCCTTTTCCTTTTAACTTACTCCGTCGTATTTCACCACATAGTGAAAGTTAAAAAAATTCGACAGAATTAATTTATATAAATTCAACAAAAATTCAATTTTGCATTTTATGTGTCCCAATCCCAAGATATTTTATTTTTGTTAATAATCGCTCTTTACGTACGCCTATTTATGAAAAACATATTTTATCAGGTGCTCCAAGCAGAGATGAGTATTTACTTCATGTGTAGCAGATCTACTTCATTAATTTATTTTGATGTATCTGCTACGTAGCAACCTATTTCTACTTCGTTTGACAAATTTTTTCTAAGGAACAAAATTTCATTTAAGATGTGTCGTCTTGTTTAATTTTTTGATAATCGAAAAAGTCATTTAAAAAAAATGCATTGTTAGTGCACTTTATTTGTGAATTAGCTCACTAGGCTCTGCAAGAGCTTATACATCCAAATCAAAGACCCATCCAAGACAAACAACACTTAGAATACGCCCCCACTTAGAATACGCATCTCAAGTTTGGACACCTTTTTACAGCATCCATATAGAAAGAATAGAATCAGTCCAACGTAATTTTATTCGTTTTGCCTTAAAAGGCTTACCATGGACGGACCCTTTTAACCTTCCTTCCTATGAGCATCGAATCAACCTACTGCAGATCCAAACCTTGTCTCAAAGGAGAGTAAATAACGACCTTGTATTTATTCATCAACTTATAACGGGTGTAATTGATGGCCCGGATCTGCTTAATTCTATTAATTTTAACTACCGGAGAGGTGCTTATAACTTTCGTAGCTTAGATTTAATAAAATTACCCCAACACCGTACTAATTATGGTATGCATGTGCCCTTAACTCGCATGTGTAAGCTTGTAAATTTGAATACTAATCTGTTTGATTTTAATATTAATAAAACTAGTCTGAAAAAAATACTAAAAACCAGTGTACCACGCTCATAAACTTTTTTTTTGTATTTATGTTCAATGTTTACTGATTCTTTTCTCATTTAATGTCTTTATACCTAATTGTATGTACATATGTATATTGAATTATTTTTTTATCAATACTCTTGACTATTAAAACATTTTTGTTTTAAAATTTTGACACTTTCTGAAAATTAAACATGAAATATTAAATTTATTTTTTTGTTCATTTTAAATTTTTTTTATTTTGCACAGATATAATAAATGCTTGTACTAAGCAGTCCCAATCTTTGACCTTCCTTTGATATTCGTATCACCATTCTCTTTACTTATTTAGTTCTTTTTAATTTGTTTTTACCTTCAAAAAACACTAAAAAGTGCCGATACGATAATCATCCGCAAATGACTTCGTACTCGGTGAAAATGGACCCCAGCGCGTGCGGTATCTGGGGGGGAAAGAGGCGTGGGAATTATAAAAAAAAAAGATATCAAATATTTTATGTAACCGCCCAGATCCACATAATGGCTGTGGGTCCGGTCATGTATTTTGCATAAAATAAAGACAGCGGCATTTAAAAAACAATCTTAGGGTATTTTATGGCAGATGGCACATCTTTGCTCATGGAACTAAGACCAAGTAAATCTGACTTCCCTGAATGAAAATAGTTTTGCAATAAAAAACACTTTATAATTTGAAATTAAAAATCATAATAGCAATTAAGGGGATGGCTTTTTGAGAAAAAAGTTCATATTTGTTATGTACGAGTGATACGCTTTCAAGCCATGTAGGCCTCATTTAAATCGGTGCTGGGCTTTTTTTTAAATATATTTATTTTTGGGCATTCTCCTTTGTTTTATATGTATATTTTTTTTCATTATCTGCTACATATTTTCCAAATCTACTTCGTTTTTTTGGGCAATATGTTTCACTTTTCGGGCTTAGCTCCAAGGTGAAGAATCTGGCTCCAAGGTGAAGAATCTCCAAAAAGAATCTCCAAATCAAAAGACGATTAAATCGATCATTAAAAAAATCAGACTTTTTAAAGTCTCAATAAGAAAAAAATCTATACCTATAGTAAGTGTATGCAAAGGTGCTTCTTTGGCTACGACGACGTTCGTCGACGGCCCAGCGACACCACAACATTCCATTCGCTTAAAGGTCAAGCACACTTCAAAGCGCTACAAAAAAAACTTGCTCGCAAAACACCATAGACACACCGCACCGCCTCGCCAGAGATCTTCATCTTGGCATTTTCATTTTTCTTCAACGTAAAAAGAAAAGGAAAATATCAATTTTCACCTTTATCTACGAAAAAAAAAGAAATCCACTAAATATCCATACAAACATCCAAAAACATCACCAAAAGATCATCCATACATCATAAAACATCACTCAAATTCCATACAAATCCATGCAACCAGAGACCACATACAAACAAATCAGCAAAATCACACGCCCAGCAAATTCACCAGCTGCATTTGATTCAACCCTTGCATGGTGTACATACATCCATCATCATTCACACAATACATACATACATAATCTATTCCATACTCTCTATCATACAAACTACCTACAATATACCTAATATTTAAAAATACAAAAAAAAGCTAAGTACCAATTTCTTTCTTTCTTTAAAAAAAATCAAAGTTATAAAAAAAAAAGTTTATTTTTTTAAAATCATACAATTCGTTCAAATTAAGTTTTTTTTGTCAATGTGGGTTAAACAGGGGTAATTGAGAACATGGCTCATAACAAGCTTCAGTTAAATCTCTTTGACGCATACATAAGTACAAATCGCGGACGCATGTATCTTTTAACTTAAGGGCCCAACCCATAGAATCCGTTGCGTCCGTTCCGTCGAAGTTCTAAAATAAAATACACACGTTCTTATGGGAAGCGACCCATAAGCGACGGATCGGACGGAGACGGACTTCCCATAAGAACGTGTGTATTTTATCGAGCTGTCAGTTGAAAACTTCGACGGAACGGACGCAACGGATTCTATGGGTTGGGCCCTTTAGGAAACTGGACACCCATCCACTGTAGGGAACGCCAATCCCATTTTATTTTTGCTAGCTTCAAATAAAATTCAAATTTAATAAAGCAACAGTCGATAAGGTAGTTTAATTTATGAAAATAATAGAGTATTCTATTATCTTTGGTTTTTGGCTTATCATAAACTGGAACCTAGTTTTGTTTCAATTTGATTCAATTTGATTCAATTGGTTTCAAAATAAGAGAATAACGTGTGTATATGGATGATGGTGGATATCGCTGACGGTGTGGTGGACTAATGTTTTTAGTACAAAAATCGGCTGAAAAGATTTGCTGACTAAAGAGTATCTTGTAAGCGGCAAAGTACTAAAATACGCAGCTGATAGTTGGATTTCGAAAAAAAAAAATGAAATCCAATCGCACGCATACCAATGCAATTTGGTGTCATGGAAGTGTTTCCGGTTTGTTTTTCTGAACCGTTTTTGACTAGAAAATTATATTTATTTTACACCTATTTTCGAAATAATTTTTAATGATTTTTAAGATATAAATTATAAATTTCTGGTGAAAATCAAGGCTAGGAAGAACATTCCGGAACCCATTCCTACTGAATTCGAAAATGGCCGCTCTATCAATAATTTCTAAATTGGAAAGGGTTGCCGTGTGGCTATAAAAGGCGGTGGTTGCCGCGAATCGTTCTCTTTTGGTTTAATTATCTTGTGCGGGTAATATTGGACGGCTTCATCGGTTTGCTTTTAATATATATATATATATTTCGCCTTTTTTTTCAAATTTGTAAAATTTGATTTTTTTTAAAAGAAAAATTGTTAACCAATTTTAAGTAACATTAAAATAAATTAGAACGAAAAGAAAAAAAATATTTAAAACCTGAAAACTTAGAATTTCTTAAGGTTAAAACACATGGCTTAAAACTAAGTAAAACTTAAAAACTACATAATAACCGCTTCATAAAAATTTAAAATATATAAAAACGCATTCATTCGCATAAAACTGAATAAAATCTCGCAAAGAACACATAAAAAGCATGAAAAAAGTGTTAAAAAAAAAACTCAATCCGAAAACTATAAGCGTCAGTAAATGTGTGTGCCCTTGTGTTCTTAAGCCCCTGAAAAAAAAAATATCAAGCTATCATACAATACACATAGCAAAACGAACAAAAAAGAGGAAAAAAACATACGCGAAAAGCCGAAACCCATGAGCAACCAAACCCCCACATATGCCCCAAGTCCAACCAAAAAATATAGATAGTGTTAACCAAAGAGCACGACAAGAAAAAAACACCCAAAAACGTAAAAACACAGCGAATGAGTGAAAGTCATAAAAGTACCAGAAAATCCCGACTTGGTACAGTCACCACACCCGAAACAGCTCCCCGCATCATCATCATCAGCGTCACCAGATATTCACCACCAAATCATCTCCCCCATCATCAGCATTATCAGTTTAATCATCAGTAGTATCATTAAATTCACCTCATTTAAAATTAAAATTTAAAAAAAAGACTTGTGACACTCGAGGACTGCCGCGGTAAAGCTATTGCATTGCATTTTTTATCGACTTATGCAATTATAATTTATTTGCCTACACTACACAAAACCAATGATTATGTTTTTTTTATCTACCTATCAATTCATATACAATAACAAGGTCACATTTGAAAACATGCATACACACAATCTCATGTCATAAACTTCTCCAGACAAAAAAAAAATAAGAAAACACAAGAACTTTGTATATAAAATCTATAGTACTATCATGAAGTGCAATTTTTTAGTTTGTTCGTTACCTGAGTGGTCGCGAGGGCGCTTAGATCGAATTAATAATGGGAGTAAGGAGATGAGATATACATTTCTGTTTGAAATTTGACATATTTTTTAGTTCGTTCGCTAGCTTACTTTTTTGGTGGCGCTGTTTTTTTTTCATGATAGTACTATAGATTTTATATACAAAGCACAAGAATACTCTTTCTCTTCTGATTTAATATCGCAAGCGCAATGCACCGCTTTACTCGTTCACAAATCACAAGAAGTTGAACAAGAAACAGAAGAATGGGAAGAGAAAAGAAAAGAAAATACAGATAATTTGTTTTGCTTCTGATTTATTCTGCAGACACAGCATTTATGGTCTTCTTCCTTACTCCTGTCTTTGTTGTCTAACACAATTTTTATAACCCTCTCTGTCTGACTTAAGAAAGATGAACAAGAAACAGAAGAAAATCATAAAATACAGATCATTTTGTTTGCTTCTGATTTATTCTGCAGACACAGCATTTATGGTCTTCTTCCTTACTCCTCTCTTTGTTGTCTAACACAATTTATATAACCCTCTCTGTCTGACTTAAGAAAGATGAACAAGAAACAGAAGAAAATCATAAAATACAGATCATTTTGTTTGCTTCTGATTTATTCTGCAGACATAGCATTTATGGTCTTCTTCCTTACTCCTCTCCTTGTTGTCTAACACAATTTTTATAACCCTCTCTGTCTGACTTAAGGAAGTTGAACAAGAATCAGATGAAAATAATAAATACATACACACCATACCATACACGTATAGCGAATTATCTATGTGTGGGGTGTAATAATTTTTCGTTACGAAATTTCTTGGTTAGCTCCCCATGCCAGGCCTGCGTTAAAATCTATGCAATAGCTTAAAAAACAACCAATTACAAGCTAATGCGTGTATGTGTAATTGCTATCACTCTCATAAATGTGGTGAATTTACCTTTTTTTAAATAATATTCGATTAGCAGATTCGATATGCAGAAATGAGCCTAAGATGCGGTGCACCTCCTCAAAGGGAAATCTAAAGTTATGGTAAGTTTTTTTTAAAATTTTACTATTGAAAAAAAAGAGAGAGGCTAATTTCCTCGCTTGGCTTTCAACTTTATCGCAAAACAACTTTATCGCAAAAAAACATATTTTCCTATAAGTATGCAATACTTGCATTCTTGTAGAGGAAATTCAACTATTTATTACTTAAAACGAATTGTAATTGATTGATTGGCGTGGTACTTGATAAGACAAAAAAAAAAAATAAAATCAAGGTCAATTTTTTCATATTGTGGTGACTTGAGAAGTGACTCAAGTTATAATTCTACATCAAAAATAATTTTGAAAGTAAAAAAAAAAAAAATGAAAGATTTAATATCCAAGATATAATTATTAATTATTAAAATTTTTTATTATTAATTTATAATATTTATGAAAGAAAAACAATCATACATCCGGGAATTTAAATACATTTTTTCTGATTTCGCCTTAAAGTAGGCAATAGTTCTTTGAAGCTAATGTATGAGAAAAGCTTACATCCGGTTACTTTTTGATTTATGATTTTTTTTTGTTTCATTATTGTTTTAAACTGAATTTATATTTTTTTTAGAACAAATTTACTACCAATTGAATCATTTATTTTCAAAACATGATAAGTCCACTTTTTTTAAAATTCGTTTTTTTGACTAAATTGTTACTCTAGGGATAACCACGTCTATCTTCAAAATAATGAAGTATCTACTCCATCTATATCCGATTTTACAGCTAAGCGAAATATGTTTATAGTATAAAAAACAGGATAGGTCCCGGACTTATCATCTTTTGAAAATAAACAACAGCTTTTTTATGTGTAATTTCTATATTAAGCCACTGGCTGAAAATCTTAAGTTTAAAGCTTCTTTACAGTTAAAGAAGCACTCGACATTATGTTTTAATCTCAAATACAATTTTGTGATAGACTGGAGATGAAAGCAAAATTGTGTACATACCCAATTTAAAAGTAATTTCACATCCGTTTATTTTCAAAGTATGATAAGTCCAAAAGCGTTTTTATTTTTTATCTTTTGAACTATCGCTCCAAAAATTAAAAACGAAACGGTATTTTGTACCTAGGCAAAAGTTCTACAGAATATATTTTTTATAAGTTTTGCTACACACATCAAAAGAAAATAGAACGTTTTTTTCTTCTCCTGCAAAATTTAAAATCATGGACTTATCATGTTTTGAAAATAAATGATTCAATTATTATAACATTATTATCGACTGTTGTTTATTTTTTTTTTACTTGCGATATAGGTACTACATATACAGGGTGTCCCAAAAGTAATGGATCAAACGAAGTATGCTGATAGGGGATCTTAAGGGCTCTCAGAATTTGGTAACTTGTTCATCCCAAATCCTTACGGTTTTCGATTTAATGCAATTCTTGTGAAATTTCGAAAAATCCATACTTTGCAACAGTATTTTGCTTCCTGCGCCCATTATTGATTTTTGTTTTTTACAATTCTTTTACTAAAACATTGCCAAATAATTAGGAAAAATTAATTCATCAAAACATTTTTTATTTCGTACGCCATTTCGCTGCAAATTAGCTTACAGTTTCAAGTTTTATAAAAAGTCAATTTCTAACTTTTATTTGAGAGCAACACCGTTAAAAAATTTTGTACGGTGTGAGAATGGTTTATTATTTTAAAAAGTTGCCCTGTTATTGTAGTTTTCAAAAAAGTATAAAAGTTCCCAAAGTTGCAGTTAGATCACAAAATATTACAATTTGAATTCAACAAAACAGGGTTTTTCAGAGAAAAAATTCAAACAAAAATAGAGGCTTTTGTTCAAAGAAAAGTAAACAAATAACAGTTCGAGAAAATGTGTTTATTTTTGGTTGTTTTTTATTCTGAAAAACGCTGTTTTGTTGAATTAAAATTGTAATATTTTGCGATCTAACTGCAACTTTGGGAACTTTTATACTTTTTTGAAAACTACAATAACAGGGCAACTTTTTAAAATAATAAACCATTCTCACACCGTACAAAATTTTTTGACGGTGTTGCTCTCAAATAAAAGTTAGAAATTGACTTTTTATAAAACTTGAAACTGTAAGCTAATTTGCAGCGAAATGGCGTATGAAATAAAAAATGTTTTGATGAATTAATTTTTCCTAATTATTTGGCAATGTTTTAGTAAAAGAATTGTAAAAACCAAAAATCAATAATGGGCGCAGGAAGCAAAATACTGTTGCAAAGTATGGATTTTTCGAAATTTCACAAGAATTGCATTAAATCGAAAACCGTAAGGATTTGGGATGAACAAGTTACCAAATTCTGAGAGCCCTTAAGATCCCCTTTCAGCATACTTCGTTTGATCCATTACTTTTGGGACACCCTGTATATCAAGTTATGCATTCGTACAAAAAAAAAAAGTTGAGATAACATTTTTCCATGACATTACGATGGTAGAGAATGCCAAAAAAGTGGGTCCCGGAAGTCTGTCTGTCTGTCCGTCTGTCAGTCTGTCTGTCTGTAAACGAAGCTACAGCCTAAACGGATGGACCGATTGATGTCAAACTTGGTATGTAGCATTATTTGGCGACTCTACAGAGGGGTTTTTGGAATTATTTTTTTTGGACCAAAAATAACGGTACTTGTCATATACCGATTTTAGTAAAATTAAAATTGCTCAAAAACGGCTCCAACGATTTTGTTTAAAAAAATCAAATGTAAGTTTTAAGACAAGGTCTATCTTCTAATAAAAAAAGATTTTTTTGAAAATCATTATTAACGGTACCTGCCATAGAACCGTTTTTTCAAATCCGATTATCTCCGAAACTACTTATTTGATTTTAACGAAACTTTTTGTAAAGAAGCATTTATATGATGTTAGTATAAGCCAAAAATAAAATTTCCGAAAAAATAATTTTTGGATTTTTAAAAAAATTTTGCAAATTTTTTTTTGAAAAATCAAATTTTCGAAAACGAGTCATTGAATTTTTTTGAAATTTTGTTTTTAGATGTTGATTAGTGATTTCTACAAAATGGCGTACCAATTTTATTTTAAAACTTTTTTTCCAAAAAATTATTTATAAAAAATTAGTTTTTTAAAAAACGGCTCTAACGATTTTGAAAATTTTTTTTCTAAAAATGCATCTTAATATATCAATCAAAACTGCATACTTGTTTTTGAGGGCAATTTGATTTCAGATTTTATTTTATTTTTTCTTAAAACGAATTTAATTTTTTTTTTTAATTTTATTTTGTACCTATACTTTTTCCAAACTTCTATATAAAAAGTCAAGCAAGTTCGTGCGACCCAGTCGTGCATTTTGTTTTAATTTGGTTTGATTGGTTAAGATTAAATATATTTTTTTTCTTCTATTTTCTTTTAGTTAAGGTTATATCCTTTGTTAGGTTAAGTTTTTTTTCTAATAAATTGTTTAAGTTCAAAACAGAAAAGATAATTTTTGAATTTTTCTTATTGGTTTTCTTCTGAACGAAGAAATGGTTACTCTTTGGTTTTTTGTTTCAGCGATTAATTTTTTTTAGAATGATGTTTTGTTAAACGACGTCGTAAGTGGATGTGGCGATGAGACGAGATAAAGATGAAGACTGAGGGGATCCAAGATCACCGATGGGTTGGATTTTTTTTCTTGTTTAGTAGATTTTTAGATTTAGATCGATAAGTATGAGACTTAATTTTGAGGTAAGCATGTTTTAGAACTTTTTGAATATAGGGGTTGTTATAAAAATGGAAGACATAACAATCAAGGTCGTATCCTTGCGATACGTGGGTGGGAAAATCCTCAGAGAGCCGTCACCAACCCGCGCTCTACTCACTCGTGAAGAATTTTCGTAGGTAGATAAAACAGGACTATTGGGCTCTTCTTCAGAACCAGAAACTTTTATTAATCATTTCCGGCGTGTAATTTCATAACGAACGTTCAGTTGTTACATTGACAAGAACCCCCCCACGAGCTAGGATGTGCCATATGCTAGCATGCCACGCCTAAGTACAACTGAACACCCTTTTCTTCCTGCTGCCAGTATCAGCCTCTAGTACCTATAAGCTGGGGGTTGTAATGGTGGTAAGGGGAAAATGAAAGCTTAAAGGACTCTTCGGTAGTTATTTTCCTTCAAAGGGCAACCTTATCAAGGGCAATATTTCACCCTGCTACAAGAAACGCGATATCATATTGCAGTAATATCCCAAAAAATTAGAACGATATGACATACTACCCAGAGTCCTAGCCGTCAACACCAGGTTCCGTTATACCACTTTGCTTCCAGGACAGTTTTAGAGTCCCTGTACTGTAAGCTCTAAAATCTACTGGTAGCGAACGGAGTGGATGGTTTTAGGGGTTGATAATTCCAATTACCTGCCCTCAGTGCCGGTTTAAGCACTACCGGCGCCCCTGGGCAAGATTGCAAGTGGCGCCTCTAAAAAAAAATTCATCTAAAAACAATTTTTTAAAATCACGAAAAAAAGCACAGATTATGTCTTACCTCTCATATACTTGTTAATGCATTTATTAAAAATGTGCAGTGTATTAACTTAAAAAGGTTAACTTAAAAAAAAATTAATTATTCATGTCATTAAGGCTCAATTGACAAGACTACCTTTATCTCTGACTTTTTTGTTTAAACACATTTAAAGATTAGGTAAAGTTGGTTTTATTTGAACAATATTTTTTCAAAAACTTTTTCAACTAGGTACATTAATGTCGTTTTCGATTGGAATCACTCAATGATTCACTCATTTTGAAATCCAATAAAAAACTTTGAATTGCTTCCACCCAATTCTAAAATTTAATATCTGTATTAGTGAAAAATCAAATATTTTGTTTTTGTTTTTTCACTAGGAGAATAAAAAACTTGCAGCACGCTTCTTAATGATTCCAGGCGCTTCCGGACGGCCAATCGAAAACAACATACCTTTATAAGTATAAGGTTTGTTCGTTGTGAGCTCTAGGGCACTCTGGGTCGCTCCGAATTCGTTGTCAAGTGTTTTTTGTAGCTCCTTTTTCAACCAGAGTTATTTCCTCTGTGTTCGCTGATGAAACTAAAGCTCTGAGGTGTTCGATGTAAAATGAAAACCCGAGAAACTCTGATTTTTTTCACAGTTAATTGAAATGACTTAGAGTGCCCTGGAGGGGGGAACAACGAATAGACCTATTTTTTTATTCTCACACACAAACGTAGTTTTTTTGAGAAATGGAGAAGCTGTCAATTTTTGGCATTTCTGGATTTTGGGTTTTCGGGATTTTGGGATTGTAGGTTTTCGGGATTTTGTGTTTTTGGGTTTTCGGAATTTAGGGTTTTCTGGATTTTGGGCTTTCTGGATTTTTAATTTCGGGATTCTGTCCTTCTCCCTTCTCTTTCCTTATTCATTATTATAGGGGCACCTTTGCAAAAATTAAATTGGTAGGAGGAATATTAGGATTGCTTTAGTCTTTCAAAAGAAATTGGGGCGCCTTGTTCTTCAAAGATGAACGAAGATTTTGGACACCATTGTCCTTTCGGAAGCCAAATAAATTTACCCAAAATTGGGGGGCGCCTTCATTCTTCAAAAAGTTTAGGACAAACAATACGAGCGCCGTTGAAAATGTAAAATAGAAAAAAATTGGGGCGCCTTTGTGAATGTAAAAAAAAAATAAAACATCGATTGGAAAGACTTCGTTATTTATATAACTTTAGTAAAAGTTCGGGGCGCCTGCGGCGCCCCTTAATTCTTGCGCCCCTGGGCGCTGCCCCCCCCCCCTAAAACCGGCTCTGCCTGCCCTTACTCGATGTCATCTCTAGGTACACGTTACAAGTTGCTTTGTCAAGTATTTTGAGAAGGAAAAAATAAAGAAAAAAAAATGCAAATTATAAAAAATTTATTAAATAATCACATAATTTTTTTTGATTTTAAGTTAAAATCAAAAATTTTTGTCGAATTTTACACGGATTAAAAAATAAGCTGGGTAGACTTAACGAGTTAAAACTCGAAATCATTAAAAATTCTAAAGATTATAATTTAGATTTTATGTTCACAGCTTTGGACATACTTTTTTCCTAATCAACTAATAAATATGGGACAGAACAAAATTAAGTTAGAGTAAGTTCTGTGATTTCTTAAAGTGAACTAGGAAGCGAATATTTTTTTAGTTTTTGATGATAAAAATCTTTAAACATTGCTATTTTAAATAGTTGCAGAGTTTATAATGAATTATACCTACCTAGATAAAGCAAAACATTTATCTAAGTTAAACTTAAAACTGCAAGGAAAATTCATAATATAACGAGTATGACCAAATGTAACATTCAAATTCAAATGTGCATTCAAATGCACATACACCACATATCGCTCTTTTGGGACATCAGAAGAGAAACGAGGATGTGAGGATTTCCTATATGCAATATGTCAAATATAGGTAAATTGGCATCGTCAATCGGCCTAATAAAAAATACTACGAAAAAAAATCTCTAAAATTGAATAAATATGAAAAAGGCTTGCAAAGTTATGTTCTTAAAAGACAAGTTCTTTGATTTTTTTTTTCCATAAACATAGAATTAATGCCGAATGATGTGGAAATGGAGGCAAGCAATTTCTAGTGTGACTCCGAAGTAAGTTCCAAATTCGGTACTTATAATGCCCGATATTAAAAGCTGAAACACAATCACGCTTTGCCGTCGATTTTGACAACTGCGAAAAGTTCAACTATAGGAAATCTGTGTTTCCTCACACAATGACGCTTTTCTTACGTACGCTTTTTTTGACAAACGTAAAGAAACGTAAGAAAGCGAGCAAAAGTTCAACCAGACTGAACTTTTGCTCGCTTTCTGACATTTAACCCATTTCCGGCTAACGTTGCGTTTTCGCAACGTCATGTTTGAAGACTTCTGGAACATAACTGATTATATTTTTAAATAAACTAAACAATTATTTGGAAAGATAGTCAAATAATTATCTAATCGACCTGTTTTTGGATTTTTTTGTAAAAAAGTTTTTTCGAGCTTTTTTGAGGCTATAAAAATTCGAGTTTTTCAAAATTTTGAGGTAAAATTTTTGAACTTTTGAAAAATATAGTCAAAATTATAATTTTTCTAAATATGGGACTATTTAGAAAAATTATAATTTTGACTATATTTTTCAAAAGTTCAAAAATTTTACCTCAAAATTTTGAAAAACTCGAATTTTTATAGCCTCAAAAAAGCTCGAAAAAACTTTTTTACAAAAAAATCCAAAAACAGGTCGATAAGGGTTCAAATTATATTCTAAAATAGTGCTGAAGTAATTTATTTGAGTTGTCTGCTTGTCAGGTAAGATGAAAGCGTTACGTTGCGTTTTCGCAACGTTAGCCGAAAGGGGTATCAACATTTTTGAAATAATTTTTTTTTACATGGAGTATGAATAATATTTATTTGAGTATTTTTATGAAGAAATTAACCAGATAAAGATACACTGGCTAATGAAAGATTGTTGAAAATAAAATAACAAAATTTGTAATAAGTTATACATTATATTTGGTAATTTTATGCTTTCAAAGAATGGGATTTTGTGCGGTATTCATCGAAGTATTTTTGATGAATCGGGATATAACATTTCTTGGAGGAAAAGCAGTTTGGCTAGAACACTTACAACGTCGCAATGGAGCACTTCATTGGGATTTCCTTCCGTTTGGATATCTGGTTCATTGTTTGTTTCTGATCGCAACAGGGAATCTACAACAAATATTCTAAATTCTAGTTTTGGTATTGGTGTTTCCTTACCAAACTTTTTGCAATTGCCATATATTTTCAATACTTTTTGGAACGCCTCATCCAGCGCATTTGATAGTAAAATATAACACTGGTTAACAAAATTAAACTTTTTTTTTGTTGCCGGAACAAAAATATACTTTTCTGAAGGTTTTCGGTGTGCTGAACTCGAATCCGTAGTCAGAAAAAATTAATCAGCTCTCGTTTTTGAAATATTACCGTTAGAAAATGCAGTACTTCGGGCCTTCTTCTTTTATATAAGGTAAATTGTTTGAGCATATTTAATAACGGTTTTTATAAGAACTATTTTCCACCTTTTTAAATCTGTTTAAATCTTTCCGATATCTTTTTTACTTCCCGAGATATCCTCAGTTGTTTGCATATTTCATAATTTTTATAACGTCATTATCTCTTTTATGATATATGAAGCCAAAGCCACTTACTTCATTTGAAGATATCTGGTATTAAATTGGTAAATTGGTAGGAGGAATATTAGGATTGCTTTAGTCTTTCAAAAGAAATTGGGGCGCCTTGTTCTTCAAAGATGAACGAAGATTTTGGACACCATTGTCCTTTCGGAAGCCAAATAAATTTACCCAAAATTGGGGGGCGCCTTCATTCTTCAAAAAGTTTAGGACAAACAATACGAGCGCCGTTGAAAATGTAAAATAGAAAAAAATTGGGGCGCCTTTGTGAATGTAAAAAAAAAAATAAAACATCGATTGGAAAGACTTCGTTATTTATATAACTTTAGTAAAAGTTCGGGGCGCCTGCGGCGCCCCTTAATTCTTGCGCCCCTGGGCGCTGCCCCCCCCCTAAAACCGGCTCTGCCTGCCCTTACTCGATGTCATCTCTAGGTACACGTTACAAGTTGCTTTGTCAAGTATTTTGAGAAGGAAAAAATAAAGAAAAAAAAATGCAAATTATAAAAAATTTATTAAATAATCACATAATTTTTTTTGATTTTAAGTTAAAATCAAAAATTTTTGTCGAATTTTACACGGATTAAAAAATAAGCTGGGTAGACTTAACGAGTTAAAACTCGAAATCATTAAAAATTCTAAAGATTATAATTTAGATTTTATGTTCACAGCTTTGGACATACTTTTTTCCTAATCAACTAATAAATATGGGACAGAACAAAATTAAGTTAGAGTAAGTTCTGTGATTTCTTAAAGTGAACTAGGAAGCGAATATTTTTTTAGTTTTTGATGATAAAAATCTTTAAACATTGCTATTTTAAATAGTTGCAGAGTTTATAATGAATTATACCTACCTAGATAAAGCAAAACATTTATCTAAGTTAAACTTAAAACTGCAAGGAAAATTCATAATATAACGAGTATGACCAAATGTAACATTCAAATTCAAATGTGCATTCAAATGCACATACACCACATATCGCTCTTTTGGGACATCAGAAGAGAAACGAGGATGTGAGGATTTCCTATATGCAATATGTCAAATATAGGTAAATTGGCATCGTCAATCGGCCTAATAAAAAATACTACGAAAAAAAATCTCTAAAATTGAATAAATATGAAAAAGGCTTGCAAAGTTATGTTCTTAAAAGACAAGTTCTTTGATTTTTTTTTTCCATAAACATAGAATTAATGCCGAATGATGTGGAAATGGAGGCAAGCAATTTCTAGTGTGACTCCGAAGTAAGTTCCAAATTCGGTACTTATAATGCCCGATATTAAAAGCTGAAACACAATCACGCTTTGCCGTCGATTTTGACAACTGCGAAAAGTTCAACTATAGGAAATCTGTGTTTCCTCACACAATGACGCTTTTCTTACGTACGCTTTTTTTGACAAACGTAAAGAAACGTAAGAAAGCGAGCAAAAGTTCAACCAGACTGAACTTTTGCTCGCTTTCTGACATTTAACCCATTTCCGGCTAACGTTGCGTTTTCGCAACGTCATGTTTGAAGACTTCTGGAACATAACTGATTATATTTTTAAATAAACTAAACAATTATTTGGAAAGATAGTCAAATAATTATCTAATCGACCTGTTTTTGGATTTTTTTGTAAAAAAGTTTTTTCGAGCTTTTTTGAGGCTATAAAAATTCGAGTTTTTCAAAATTTTGAGGTAAAATTTTTGAACTTTTGAAAAATATAGTCAAAATTATAATTTTTCTAAATATGGGACTATTTAGAAAAATTATAATTTTGACTATATTTTTCAAAAGTTCAAAAATTTTACCTCAAAATTTTGAAAAACTCGAATTTTTATAGCCTCAAAAAAGCTCGAAAAAACTTTTTTACAAAAAAATCCAAAAACAGGTCGATAAGGGTTCAAATTATATTCTAAAATAGTGCTGAAGTAATTTATTTGAGTTGTCTGCTTGTCAGGTAAGATGAAAGCGTTACGTTGCATTTTCGCAACGTTAGCCGAAAGGGGTATCAACATTTTTGAAATAATTTTTTTTTACATGGAGTATGAATAATATTTATTTGAGTATTTTTATGAAGAAATTAACCAGATAAAGATACACTGGCTAATGAAAGATTGTTGAAAATAAAATAACAAAATTTGTAATAAGTTATACATTATATTTGGTAATTTTATGCTTTCAAAGAATGGGATTTTGTGCGGTATTCATCGAAGTATTTTTGATGAATCGGGATATAACATTTCTTGGAGGAAAAGCAGTTTGGCTAGAACACTTACAACGTCGCAATGGAGCACTTCATTGGGATTTCCTTCCGTTTGGATATCTGGTTCATTGTTTGTTTCTGATCGCAACAGGGAATCTACAACAAATATTCTAAATTCTAGTTTTGGTATTGGTGTTTCCTTACCAAACTTTTTGCAATTGCCATATATTTTCAATACTTTTTGGAACGCCTCATCCAGCGCATTTGATAGTAAAATATAACACTGGTTAACAAAATTAAACTTTTTTTTTGTTGCCGGAACAAAAATATACTTTTCTGAAGGTTTTCGGTGTGCTGAACTCGAATCCGTAGTCAGAAAAAATTAATCAGCTCTCGTTTTTGAAATATTACCGTTAGAAAATGCAGTACTTCGGGCCTTCTTCTTTTATATAAGGTAAATTGTTTGAGCATATTTAATAACGGTTTTTATAAGAACTATTTTCCACCTTTTTAAATCTGTTTAAATCTTTCCGATATCTTTTTTACTTCCCGAGATATCCTCAGTTGTTTGCATATTTCATAATTTTTATAACGTCATTATCTCTTTTATGATATATGAAGCCAAAGCCACTTACTTCATTTGAAGATATCTGGGGCAATAACAAAGATATCGGAAAGATTTAAAAAGTTCTTGAAAGAAGAAAAATCAATGAAACCATGACTTTTTCTCATTTTTTTGAGTTCGATCAACTCTGATTTTACACTTCTATTCTCACGAACTATGAATGTTAATACAACACAAGAGTTGTTTTTTTTGCTCTGCATTGAAAATAAATCAAATTACCTATTAGAAGGACGGTATTCTAGTTTGTAAGACTTAAAAAAAATCGTCGATTGTTGGCGGGTGCTGATTTGGTTTATCGATTTTTGAAATGAATCAATTCAGAGAAGTTATCAGTAAGTAATTGCACTACGATAAGAATTGTAGTAGTCACTTTTATCATTATTTTGACAACATCAAACATACTGTCACCAAAACGATGTCGCAAGTGTTCCAGACAATACGTTTTTTCCTGCAAGAAATGTAATATCTCGATTCATATCCAAAATGCTTCGATGATATATTTTAAATCAAAACAATTTACGTATTAAAAACAAAAAAAATTTAATAATGTTTTAGACTGAGTTTTATTGTTAAAAACAATATATTTTGATTGGTTTTGTTTTTATAATTATAGGATTAAAGAATAAACAAATTTCTATGCATTTTTTAAACACATTAATATCCTTTTTCATTTTTCCACAATTAAATCAAGATAAAGACTTGGCCCAATAATTTTGTAAGTGACTGTGTTTTTTTTATTTGACAGCAGATTTTATGTTGCTGTTCAAAGTCAAAGTGACAGAAGCGCGCTTTGAGGATTTCTCAACGTAACGCAACGAAGCGACGCCCTAAAGCGTGATTGTGTTTCAGCTTTAAAGTATTTTTGTGAACTCTTATACATACATATGTATGAGGCTGTGCCATTTTGAGGCAACTTTCGTTTTTCAAATAAAAAACACGCTCAATATTTTCGAAAATATGAAGCAAATAGTCTCTCAAATGAGCTCTTAATATTAATATTTAGAGGTGCCTTTTTCTAATTTTCTATTCTCCATATAAATAACATGGGAAAAAAATCATTTAAAAATTAACTGTAATATTATTCTTATAGTAAATTGAGCGCTCTACAAAATATCGATTAGAAATTTTTTTTTCAAGTTAACTTTAAAGTTGGTGTGTTCAATTCTCTTTTCAAAATGGTATAACATTGTTGACAATATTCCATAAATAACCGAGATAAAATTTATTTTCTTAAGAAATCCGACTTTTTTATAAAAGTAATTTTTCCATATTATTTAAGTTTTGTACCCTTTCAGAACCTTTCAGAATACAAAAACTTAAATAATATGGAAACATTTTTTTTTACTATTTTTCTGATAACTGTCACCACCTACCACCTACCCTATCTACCGTTTTCGTTTCGACGTTAACTTTTTGGACACCCTGATGTATAAATAATGTAAAACAACAAATGAGCATGGAATACAACATTCGACAATGTTCTCACACAAAAAAAAAAACTTTTCAACACTTTGAATAATATTTTTCACTACAACACTTATCGATCACATTTATTATTTAATTGTTATTATTTAATAATTAATATTCCACAAAACAAAAAACCACCTACAATTTTTTTATTTTGTTACGTGTTTTTAATATGTCGATGTGTCAATGTCAAATAAAAATTAACAACTCGTAGTTCAGGTGCGAAAAATTATATTTCTCCCTTTCTTTCTCATTCTCAAATAATGTGGTATTTTTTTCCTGAAGTTTTCTGTTTGCTGCGTTTGAACTTGCAAGTTAAAATGCACTACTAGAAGTCAAAATTTGAACTACACATCAAGTTCTATCACAACCAGATTTTTTTTACTAACCATTTTGTTTCCTCATATATTTGTTTCTGTCACCACCTACCACCTACCCTATCTACCGTTTTCGTTTCGACGTTAACTTTTGGGACACCCTATATAAATAATGTAAAACAACAAATGAGCATGGAATACAACATTCAACAATGTTCTCACACAAAAAAAAAACTTTTCAACACTTTGAATAATATTTTTCACTACAACACTACTTATCGATTACATTTATTATTTAATTGTTATTATTTAATAATTAATATTCCACAAAACAAAAAACCACCGACAATTTTTTTATTTTGTTACGTGTTTTTAATTTGTCAATGTGTCAATGTCAAATAAAAATTAACAACTCGTAGTTCAGGTGCGAAAAATTCTATTTCTCCCTTTCTTTCTCATTCTCAAATAAGGTGGTATTTTTTTCCTGAAGTTTTCTGTTTGCTGCGTTTGAACTTGCAAGTTAAAATGCACTAGGTACTAGAAGTCAAAATTTGAACTACACATCAAGTTCTATCACAACCAGATTTTTTTTACTAACCATTTTGTTTCCTCATATATTTGTTTCTTTAGAAATTATGTAAAAAGGCATTTTTTTACATCATCCTTATTTTATTTCCTACCATTAAGCTTAGGGTGATATAACGTTGTCATATTTGCAAGCGCAGGGATATGATCTTGTGGAATTTGCGTTTTTGAATGTATATTTCTTTGCGACGGTAGGCAAAAATTTACTTTTAAAGCCTAGTACGCTGCTGATGCGAAACGAAAAATTTTCAAGTCTCCAAAGTCAACAACGAAAATGCTAACGAAAAATATCATAAAGTATTCTGTCAAAGTCAAAATAAAAAAATTCAAAAATAATTTAAAATCAAGAAAAATCAACAGAAAACAATTTTTAAAGCAAGAAATAAATGAATTAAAAGTGAAAAAACAGTCAACACTGCTCTTGGAGTCAAGAAAAATGCACAGGACAGTAAAAGGTAGACTAGGCGCACACATGCGCGATTATTCAGTCGCAAATAAGATGACAACAATTTTAATGACTGTAGACACAATTTTCAAATTTTTAATCGCGGGAAGCATGTGTGTTCACCGGCATTGAAATCCGTGTGATCCATTTTTGCGACTAAATAATCGCGCTACTAAAATCGCATGTGTGCGATAAAAGATCATTATACCTTTTGCCGTAAGTGGCAAATGAGTGAAAACTCTCTAATTTTTCACTAGAGCTGCGTACTGAAAAACGAAAATTCCGTTCAGGATTTCGTTAACGAAATTTTGTATGGAAAATTTCGATCGCGCGATTATTCAGTCGCAAATAAGATGACAACAATTTTAATGACTGTAGACACAATTTTCAAATTTTTAATCGCGGGAAGCATGTGTGTTCACCGGCATTGAAATCCATGTGATCCGTTTTACAGGGTGTCTACTTCTATTTGTAATTATTCAATGGTCAAAGGCTTAGGCTTCCCCTTCTAGGGATAAAAACATTGCCGTTTATACATTTTTTTTTCTCAAAGTATTTTTCAAACATGCCTTTGCACTTGCCAAATATTACGAAAAATAGAATACAACTTCTCTCGCTTACAAATTATTGGCAAAATTCACCTACCCAATGTTTGTCAGAAAAAAATTACAAATAGAAACTAACTATTTATTGAGTGGGTTTCTGCACGTATTTCGCCACATTGGGCCATTGGATGAGGATATGGTGCTAGGAAGTCATCTTTGAACAAGTACCTACCAACCCATACAAAACTTATACATGCGCTTATGAGGAATATTATGTTGAAGTGATTCTTGAATTCCAATTTAATGCAACATCTTAGCTTATTTTGTTGTCTTGTTTATTTTTGAATATTCCAAACGAGTTTTCCCATAAACATGCATCCATACATACCTACATATGGAGGTGCATGAGCATTGAAAAGAGTGTAGTAAGGATAATGGCTTTTTCGCTCTGCAGGAATTCATAGATACGTTCTTAATTAAACTTTGCATTCCTTGGGATCTTATATCTGATGACGATATAATTTCAGCATAAAGGCACTGATGGAAACATCATGGTGTTGGAGTGGAAAACGAGGATTACTTAAGTCAGAACTATAATTTTCAGAAGCGTCGGATGAAAACTTATCAAAAAGTCAAAGAAAACAATAATAAAAACGTGGATTTGACCAGTGGCGTACGTTGAGTCGCCGGGGCCCCGGTGTAAGACTAAATTTTGGGGACCCTTTGATATTTGGGGGCCCCTTAGGTACAAAAAAAAATTACGTATACGCCATACGTTTTTTTTTTGTATGGCTTATTTATTTTTAGGTTTATTTTAATGTTTTAATATGTTCGTAATGCACTTTGCTATACATACTTAAAATGTCACTCATAAAAGTAGTAAACACTTGTACTAGGGGCCCCCAAAATTATATATTTAGAGACCCCTAAAATAAAAATTTTTTAGGTAAGAGTTGATAGTTCTTGGGGCCTTTGTTCTGAAGTAAAAAATACATATTTTATTTTCCATCATCAGACATAATTTTTTTTATTTTGGGGCCCCTGAAAAATTATTTTTAGAGCCTCAAAATTAAGTGCTTAGAGGCCCCTTAAATTTAATATAATTTTTTTTAAAAACTAGAAGACATAGAAACATATAGTTTTCACTGTTCTTTAAGGAATCAATTGATGAAGTTTTCTAAGTGAGTAATTTTTTTACTAAAATTCACAGTCTGGACAAAAATAGTATAAAATGAGTTTAAAAAATTTTTGTTTCACCTATTTTTCACTTTGAAATCGATTATTTCAAAAACTATTGGTTATATTATATTGATTTAAAAATTAGAATCAAAAGTACAATTTTTCCTTTCGGAAATATTTAATATTTTTTTTTTTTATTTTGATAATTTTTTTAGAAAAATGCCCCTCCCACCTAAACGGGGGGAGATAGACCCCCCTCCTAGAGAAAAAAATGTTTGTATTGAGCTCTTCTACAAAAACCCGTTATCAAATCCTTTCGCCCAAGTTATCCTACTACGAAACAACATTTTTGTTCTATACCTAAAAGTTCGAATTTCTGTATCTGGGTTGAAATCGAAATTTTTTTTTTTCTAAGCCAATTTTGAAGTGATTTTCATAAAAAATACCTCGATTGATTGAGAAATAGATATAGTTTCAGAATATATTTTTTAAATAGCATGTTGTTTTGAAAACATATACTTTAAATTGATGCCGAAGTTGGGCAAATGACGAAAAAAATGGAATATTTGAACTTTGACAGCTTATAAATTCTAAGTGGTTTAACCGAGTTACATGTTTTATACATTGTTGAAAAGGTATATTTATCTTCCATCAGAAACTGTAAACAAATTGAAAATGGGTAAAAAATTGTCGAAGCTAGAATTTTTTCAATGGGTGAAGGTCCAAAAAACCGTTTTTTGCCCGTAACTCTAGATTTTGGGGGTGTTAGGGGATTTTCAAATACCGTTTCGTAATCAGTGCGACTAGCTCTACAAAACCTGATAGGTCTCCGCCCGCGTATATTTTGAAACCTCATTTTTGTAACACCGTGTTATTTTTCTGATAACTGTCACCACCTACCCTATCGACCATTTTCGTTTCGACGCTGACTTTTGGGACACCCCGTATGTGAAAGCCACCGCTTTGGTAAATGACGTTAACACGCACACATAGATAGATTCACGACATTCACCACACTTCGCAGCTTGTAGGCAAACGTCATTTGACCGCTCAGTTTTCAGTCTTGGTATAGTTTGTCGATGCTAGGAACGAAGAAAAGAGAGGAAGAAAAGATCCCGCTATAAGACGTGAACCCAGAATGGGCGGTACAACAGGACCCCCCCTTGAAGAAACACAACCCGTGGTCGTGGTCCCGAGGAATGATCTTCGAGACACTTTTGGAGGTTTAGCCGTATTGCCATTATACATATGGTTTAAATCCATTCGTGAGTCCGGCATACGGGGAGGTATCTATTATTGGTATTGTGCTTCTTTTCGGTATTTCGCTCTGAACTATCAATGCTTTAGGCAGGGCCGGATTTAAAGCTGTGGGGGATCATAACTCTCTTAATAATAACGGTAAAAAATAAAATAATGGCTCTATTTTTAGAAGAAATATGTCTCTTTTTAATTGCGTTTCAATAAAACTGATATCATTTTTAAATCTTCAGATATTCATTTTAAGTCCGATCATTTTTTCTGCCCTATTCGATTTTACTAATCAAAAAGTTTTTTTTTTTATAGAAGTCAGAGTATAGTTTTCTAATGGTTTTTCGTATGCAGATCTCGAATCCGAAGTCAGAAAAATTCTATCACATCACGTTTTTAAGATATTACCGTTAGAAAATCAAAAATATCATTTTTTAACAGTTTTTGAGGTTATGTCCTTTTGCGTGATAATTTGTTATAATTAAATTTGTGGCGGTTTCTCAAAGATTTAAACTGTTTCTTTCAAAATCTGTTTAAATCTTTTTAATATCTCTTTTCCTCTCTGAGAAATCCTTAGTTTAATTCAACATGTTTGGTGCATATTCTTTATGCAAAAAAATGTTATGTTCGTTTGGGTTTCATGGCAAATCTCAAAAAATTGCAATTCTAATTATAACAAATTATCACGCAAAAGGACATAACCTCAAAAACTGTTAAAAATTTTTTTTACTTAAACATGGAATTTCTTTAAATGTGGAATTGTGCTGGGATGCTTTTCCAATCATTTATTTGGGGACAGAATTAATATAAAATGACGAAATTCAAAATAGTTTATATTATATTATGAGCTTATTTTAAGAAAGCCGCAAATTCATGGGGTTAGGTACTTTGCGGAAATTCAATAGCTAATTTATTTCACACAGAGTCTCAATCAAAATATTTATATCCATTTAATATTGAACGAGACAAGGTATTTCGTAATATTTAACTCTTCAAATTTAAATTTTATCGACTCAGTAAGAAACTTGTTGCAAAAAAAAGTCTATTAGCGGCTTAGAAAAAGAAAGTAATAAGAAAATACTATTCCCTTTATTTCTATATGTGTTTCTTTTTAGTTTAAATAAAATTAAATTTATGCACTTGAAAACTTTGGATATTATATGCTTTACCTTATTTTTAGGAGAGATTATTTACAAATCACATTTTGACTAACATATTTCGAACTACTTTGTGATAAAGGTTGGAGGCTTCCAGTTAAAAACGGGAATTTCTGAAACATTAAGATAGTTTTTTTTTAATTGCTAATATTTTCAGAAAAACTCTCATACTAGGTTTTTTTCTTTATGATGTACGTTCAGCTGAGCTTTCTAATAAGATTTGAAATTTTTGGATTGGAAATACATATAATTTTCGTAATCTGAAATTTATACTATTTGCTTTTTTTTTTGAAATCTTGGTTTTCGGTATTAATGGAAAATTACAATATTGTAAAGAATTTTTTTTTATTCGTGGACTGTTTGTTAACTAAAATTTGCGTGACATAAAAGTGTACCACATCATCTGATTGATGAGCCCAACTGTTGTTCCTTAGGAAACACATTTTTTTGAAGTACAACCAATAAAATTAAATTTGTTTCAAACTGTCCACAAAACAAAAAATTATTTTTTGCATCATTCAAATTTAAATTTTTTTAAAATTCACTAAAGATGTTGGTTCTTGCCTTTGAAGAACGAATTTTACATTTTTCTCATAGTTTTACATAAAACAAATATTGATGAAAAAAAATTAAAACTTTGAGCAACCTAGTCATGCATTATATTTTTTTTAACGACAATAGCTGTCTTCCTTTGGGAATATTTATCTACTGCTTGGCACTTAAGCTGCTTTGAACTACTTTTTCAATAAAGCAAAAGTAGTTCAAAGTAGTTTTAAGTACTAAGCAGTAGATAAATGTTCCCAAAGGAATGCAGCTAATGATGCAGGTTCTTTGTTTTGTAGGGGCCCTTATTTTGTGGGGGCCCGGTGCTGTAGCCCCGGTTTCCCCACCGTTAACCCGGGCCTGGCTTTAGGAGAAATATCACAACAAAAATATTACTGTTAAGAAAAGAGCCAAGGTCTCCTATGTTGAATTTATGCTGGCACAAAAATACTGAAATGTAAAAGTGTACCAAGTTCTAAAGCTTGGCTTTAAATTTGTATGAATAACATGTCGTCGTATCTTCGACGAATCCAAATGAGCTGAATTAATCTATTTTTTATGAGATACATTAATTTGAAATACTAGCTTTTATAATTAAGTTTAATCAAAAGCACTTCTTTCAAAAGTGTTTTCGGTTTTATCCCTCTACTGCACTATGATCCTATAATATTTTATTTTTTTAATTTCATTTTTGTGTTTCATTTTGTTTACAATTAAGAGACCAATTGCTTAAACAAATTTTATTAAAAGTTACTCACTTATATGCTAGGACCTAGGAATGCCCATAAATTCTACCTGGAACCCAACTTCGGCCGTACAGTTAAGTATAGAGACTCATATTTTAGCCGTTCAACTCGTATGTGGAATGCTTTAACTGGCTCTGTCTTTCCTCCGCATTACAATCTACAAGGGTTTAAAGTCAATGTACATCGGTGTCTCCTACTTAATCCTGTCCTCTTTTCCTAAAAGATCGCACTGTGTTTTTATAACATTTTAAGGGTAGGTATTCATAACCCCTTGATGTGCGCGTTAATTATAAAAAAAAAAAACAATTAATTAATCAAAATATCAAGGGGCACGGTAGTGCCCAGCCAAGTTCTCTAGCAACTTTGGCACTACACCCTTATTTGCAGGAAACAACTCAGGCCATTTTCGACCCCCCTCTAACTTCCACACCAAAGATGCCAGAAATTTCAAACTCGCTACATTTGTTGAGCGGAACCCAAATTCCTCACAAAATTTCAGCTTTTTACAATGAGTAGTTTCTGAGATATAGGACTTCAAAAATCGCGAAAACCGTAACTGACTCATTGACTCACTGACACTGACAGATCATCAAAATTATGGAGAACTTCCCGCTATCGTAGAAACTTGAAATTTTACATGCTGATAGGTCTTGTGGTGTATACAAAATTTCATCGAATATATAGTAGAACACTTCTAACTATCGTAGAATCTTCAAATTTGATAGAATGGTAGATCTGGTAGTTAATACAAAAGAAAAAATATAAAATTTGAGAATTTTCGCCAGGGGGCGTGGTAGCCGCCCATTTTCTCTGAATTTTCATCAATTATAGAGATTTTAATTTCTACAGCAAAACCTTGCAAAAAGAAGTGAAATCACAACAAAAACATTACTGTTAAAAAAAGAGCCAAGTTCTCTTATGTTGAAATTATGCTGGCAAAAAAAGTACTGAAATGTAAAAGTGTACCAAGTTCTAAAGCTTGGCTTTAAATTTGTATAGATAAAATTGATTGTTCAATTGACAATTTCACTTTAAATTACCGATTTTTAAAGCTATTTGAAAAATTGCCAAGTTAACAACCCAAATTTTATTTATACAAATCTAAAGTCAAGCTTTAGAACTTGGTACACTTTTACATTTCAGTACTTTTTTTGCCAGCATAATTTCAACATAAGAGAACTTGGCTCTTTTTTTAACAGTAATGTTTTTGTTGTGATTTATTATTTCATACACCATTTTGCTGCAAATTAATAATTAACAGTTCCAAGTTTTATAAAAACTCAATTTCTTACTTTTTCTCATATATGGACGTTGCCCAAAACGCGTCATGTCTTGAGTTCCACAATCATAATTCGAAATTTATCACTTACCTAAATTGTACTAACCAATTTTGTATCCCTTTAAAAAATAATATAGGTAACAGCCTATTAATTAATTTCTAGCCAATAAGAAATACATTTTTATTTCTAGGGTTTTGCACTCTCACTGCGTGCACCGATGAGTTTGGCTACAGTTTGTCGCGATTGCACAAAGAAAAAGAAAACAAAATATGTAGTATAGGTATATAAAAACATTATAAAGAAATAACTGTACTAAACGAACAAATCGGTAATTTTCCAGTGACAGCTGCGCAATCCTAGCCATGTATGGCTTCTTCTGCCGAAGAGGGTTAACAGCTTCATTAAAGAACTCTATAAAACCACAAAATACTTTCAATTACAATATTTTAAAACGGACCTGTATAATCGTTATCACCTAGGTACTATTACAAACCTATCAAGAGTTTGATTGGAAATTAAAATCAAAACGTAATTGCTGAGTCGATTGCCCTAATTTTAATAAATTCGAATGTTATTTTGTTCACCGATTTATAATAAGTTACAATAAAGATTTGTAACCCGCAGATTACAAGAGGGTGCAGAACCAGTAGGTAGTACAAGTTTGGCCTTATTCCAAAATTTCGGCACCAAATCTTTTTATTTCAAACCCTTCAAATAACTTACTTACCAGCTATAATTTATCTTTTTCATTGTTGAACTTCAATCGCAGTCCGAGGAACAAGGAAAACACTATAAATCTCGGATTTCCATTCAGTGCATCAATCTTTTAGTTCGTAACCACTTAACAATATCCATTAGGGTGTGAGTTTTTTTTCATTTATATACTACATAGTACCTACATCTTAAAGGATTTAATATGGCGACATTTGTCTTAAACAAACAAATAAACTCCTAAAAAGAACGTACTCCGGCACACAAAAAATCTATCCTTCCATAGCATAACCAGGACATAACCAAAAAGTGATTATAAAATGAACTGATTCCATTAAATTTTTGCCATCGTCCATTTAGCTGGGATTCCTTTTTTTCAATTTTAATCCCAATGCCGACAGGCCACCGCGGCCTCATACCGTTCATCATAATATACCAACGATTTGGCCGTGGATCAAAAGAATAGTGTAGAATACGTAAGAGGGAATCCAATGGAAAAAAAACTGTAAAAATAAAAAAAATATTTTTGCAAATCCTTTTTGGAGTTTTGCCAAAATAAGTAATGAAATGAAAATATACCCTTCCAGGACGAAATACCTCCCAGATTCAACAACCCAACAAACAATGTGCCAATCGTAAGGCTGTGCAAGAAAATAACATACGAATTTCTCGTGCTCGTATATCCAAGTCCTTGCAATGGATTTAATTTTATTCTACAGAAAGACATTCGCATTGTGCTGTTACATTTAAAAAATAAATTAAAAAAAACACAATTGCCTGTCCATAACCCTAATTGATCAATGCAATTCTGTTAAAAGGATTTACCTCATTTTTCCTCACCTAGTCTATTGAAACAACATTGACTTGTTTTGAAAGGACTTCAGACAAATCATTAACTTGCAGTATGAGACAATCGATTTGTTTTGATTGTCAATAAACACAGCCGCAAAGAACCATTGTATAATTCAATAAGTCATTTCGGAGATGGTAGGTGGAAGCAAAGAAGACAAAATAAGTGAAAGCGAGCATTGTCTTCCTATACCCATCTCCAAACTCCAAGACATTAAAAAGGAATAGAAGGAGAACTCAATGAAAAACAAATTGATCTTCCTAAATTTAGTTTTCTATCATTACCTGGAAGTAAAATTGCTTGGTTTTTGCTTTGGGAATTATTTACCTTTTGATGGACGAACTTCATGTCTACCAGGCACGTAGGACGTAGAACGAAATAAAATTTCGTAAGAAACTGTTATTTTACCACAAACTGTTAGAACTCTGTGTGTCTGTATCATGAATACGCCCTCTATGCACTTCTTTATATACTATACATACAAATACATACATAATTTTTATGTTTTTGTTTTCACTTGTTCGTTGTTCCTTTAAGCAATTTTCAAGTGCAAATTGCAAATTTACCGAGTTGCATTCTGTTGACGGCAAACTGGCAAACTTTTAGTTCTAGGATCCCATGACATTTCAGAGAGGGCAATAAGGGGCAACTATGCTGGGCTTAGAAATGCATAAGCTTTCAAGAAAAGGTTGGAGGTAAATATTTGCTATTATTTTCCAAAGTGTTATGCATTTTAAAAATAATTTAAGAACACTAAAAGAAAAAATCTCTCTATGGCTCGCACATCAATAAGGTACGCCAAATAAATAGCCGAGAATATATTTTTGACATTTAGCTACATACATATATGAATATAAATTAAACGAAGAACAAGACAATTTAAATATTTCCGAAATAAGGTTCCTTAACGAATTTTCGTATTGTTAAACATTTCTGTCATCATTAAAATACATACACTAGCACAAAAAATTAAAGGAACAAAAAAATTTTGGATTTTTTAAGGGTTTTCGGTAGGCGTATCTCAGTTTAATGATTGTTGCATAGGCCATCGCGTTCGATTCAAACAATGAACTTTAGTTCATTAAAATTTAAAATTTTTGATTCCTAATTTATGAATCTTAAGTCTAAGATCTGACACCTTTTTGTTATGAATTTAGCCCAATTTCTAGCTTATATACTGTTTTGAAAATGAAAATTCTATTTTAACGCCCATTCTTTCCTCCATTTTGGAGCCGCCATTTTGAATAAAAAATGAGGTTGTCTGTAAAGCCGGTTTACGGACGATGATTTTACGTGATAACGTCGTAAGAAAACAGGTTGTGTGCTTTTAAAATGAGCCATTTGAAGGGTTTATTTATTTCAAACAATCATAATTTACAAGAAAAAGCTAAAAAAAAATACATACCTTTTTTCTTTTCTCATTATATTTTAATTTTTTTATTCTAAAAGCTCACAAAAAAAATTATACCATTAAAAAGCCAAATATTTCTTCTAAACAATAAAACCATTTTTAAATTTTTACAATGAGCAAAAAGTATTAAAATAATTTATTTAAAACAATCATTTTCATCAAAAAAAGCAAAGAAAACATGTAAATTTATCTTCTCACGCTATAAAATCCATTTTTTTAACAATCTATAAAAATTTTACACCATCTGAAAGCTTATTGTCTTAGCTAAAAATCAGGGCCGTCTTTAACTATCTTGGGGCCCTTGGGCACACAAGAATTTGGGGCCCTTTTGGAAAGTAAAATAAGTACAATGGTTGGCTAAAAGGCAATGGTTGGTTATAAAGGGTTGCAAGTATATCGTTCCATATAAAGTACCTAGTGTCTTTATTATTGGCAGGGGGTGTCAATAATACGTGCATTGAGACATCAAACGTTGCCACTGCTAATAATTGTACATTTTATATTGCCAATAATTATACCCTGTATCCGTTATAAGTTTCAGTTTGAAGAATTGGAAAAAAAGAGCTCAAACGGATTGATAGATTTGCTAAAAACTCGGTACAAACTATTTGTACGTGATTTCCAAGAGCCGTTATTTTATTTTAATGTCTCCTTTTTAACGTATATATCCAATGTAAAGTTTTCGAGATATGTCTCAAAAACGGATAACGATTTTGCTTTGAAAAAAATCCATGTAATGCTGCAAATAAAGTCGCACTTTTGATAGAAGAAAAATGTTTTTGGACCGTTATTAACGGTACCTATTGCCATCAAAACGATTTGTTAATGTAAACGACACAACCGATTTCAATGAAAATTTTGACATAAAAAGGTTTATACTAATATTAAAATTAAGAAAACTTAAAAAAAATATTTTTGGATTTAAAAAAAATTATTTTTTTTTTTTTTTGAAAAAGTTATTTAATGAACTTTAAATACGAGAGCAATTCGCAATTCAAATTAAAAAATGTTTGGGGGTGCCAACCATTGTACCATGGCGTTTTCCACTGAACCAAAACATTGATGTACCGTCGATGAGCCGGCAATAGTTTTTTCTTAAACGTTTTCCAACGGAAAAAGTATTGATGTTTTTTTTGCCGACGAATTGATTCTTTTTTCGTCTTTTAATACACATATTTTTACACTAATTTAAGCACGCACTACAAATTTGACAGTTTTGCAAACTTCAAACGAAATTATTATTTAAAGAAAAGATAGTGGAAGAGAATTCGTTGTTTTTATTAATAATAAATAATCTTACCTTCAGTGAAAAAAAAAATATTTTTCTTGTTTTTTGAAAATATTATTGTCTTATTTTTTGGAAAATTGAATTTGGGTTCGGTCGTTTGGAATGAAATATGAAAGACATAAAATAAAAATAAACCAAGTTTGGTTAAATTAATAAACTAATATATGGTCATAAATAAAAGTAAATTAAATAAATATCAAACTAAATAATTTATTCTAATTTTTTGATTTGAATAACGCTTCATAATATTGTTGGTCTCATTTAGGCATAAATATGAAAAGGTTTTTAATATCAATAATCTTATCCTTAGTTATCGAGTTAGATTTTTTAGTAATTTGAAGACATTGGCTGAACAAATTTACAGAAGTTGCTATGGTAGACTTTTTATATGTTTTAAATATTGATGAGCTTTTATATTCCACTTTTCTACCGCTCGCTTTATAAAATAGTGTAAAAGTATCATCAGTATCATCAATTTGTAAAACAATAGGTAACGCAAATTTAGCGAAGAACAATGGCGGCTTAAAAAAATAATTTTCGACCAGCAGGCGTTTTTTGCGAGCGGGTGCAATAACAAAACTCACAGCAACCCTTTTTCGCTTCGTTCATGACAACGCGCGTGAACGAAGAGGCGCCATGGGTTCGGCGCCCACGACTACAGTCGAGTTGTTGATCTTGTGTGATCGATACAAGATCAATAAGTATATACAACAATAAAACAGCTACCTTTTTTTCACTTTACTTCGTTGAAGACAGCGAGCGCGAACGAAGTGACAAGATCAATAAGTGTACAACAATAAAAAAATAAAACTGCGACCTTTTTTCACTTCGCTCAAGACAACGCGCTTGAACGAAGCGGAGCCCGCGACCGACGGTTTTTAAATTCATTGTCCTTATAGCACATTAAGTCCTTATTTTCAATAAATACTTTTCTAGTAGGTTTATTATATTTGTTTATATTCTATTTGGGTCATTTACCTTAGACAAAACAAGTTCGAAGTTTCTACCGTATCTGTTTTGTACGACGTACGACAAACCAATACTGAAGAAAAAAAAGCTGAAAAATACATAGAATTTTTGTCGTAAACGCCAAAAGTTGGCGCTTACGACAAACCAACGCTAATCCGATGCTTATTTTGTGGATATACGACAAAATGCACACTAATTATCTCAGTAACGGTAAACGATAGGACAAATCTGATAACAGAAATGAAAAGAGAACGTTCTAAAACCTATTACTACATATCCAGTTTAAAAAAGTGCATTTTGGCGTTTACGACAAAACAACTCTCGGGCGACGAACTGATAATCAGTATTAAAAATTGTTTTTAACTGAAGAGCAAGTACCTACATGAAATCTAGTCGTGCATTTTATTTTATTAAAAAAAAGAACAACGATTATAATCGTTATTATTATCGCAACGGATTTTATGGGTTGGGCCCTATAGTATTAGCCCAGTCGAATTAAACATTTCAACGGCAGCAGGGATCACTGAGAGCTTAAAACCAGATTCGGGAAAATCGAGCTTAAGCCAAAGCCACCATCTTGGAATTAAGGAAAACAAAGTTTTAGTGAATAACTCGGGCATTTTTGCCAACAATGATATGGGTAAAACTTGTAGAAAATTTCATTTTCTATAACTTTTATCTTAATAATTTTTTCTGTATGACCAATATTTTTCGAGTTAATTTGAAAAAACTATTCCCTTACTCAGCTTAAACGCTATACCCGCTTTAAGTATAGATTTTAAGATCAATGCCAATTTGGAGCGTTCTATATGTTTTTAGGGATGAGAAATCTAGCTGCAATGTTAGTTTTTGTAAATTCCTAAAATTTTATACACAAGAAGAACTATCTCAAAATCGGTAAGTGTAATTTTAAACAAAATGAGTAAATAACTCTTTGAATTTTTCAAATCGGTTCAGTAATGCCTGAGATATGACCAAATGTTTTTAACCCTCTCTTTCTTTTAATCTAATTCTGTCAGTTCTGAAAGAAAGGTATTCGAAAAGCTTATGTCCTGGTTTTCAGGACACCATCCCCCTGGCGAATTCCGCCACTTTGGAAAACGCGAATTGATCTATATCTCCCAAACTATTGTTTTGACCGAAAAAGTGATCTGACCAAAGTTGTAGCTAACATAAACATCCTTTTTCTGTACATCCACTGTTTTTCACTGAAATCAATATTTTTGAGTTTATGTCATTTTGTTTTTTGTTTTATTTTTCTCAGTCCCTATGAGAGAAACATGATTTTTTCTTATAATAAAAGTTGTAGAGCATCAAATTTCCAATTGCTTGGTATTTTTTTTTTTTTTTAAGATTATGCGACTTTTCATAACATATACAGAACTTATAAGAGCAGTCCCACCTCAATGGTTGGAAAATATAATTTGATTTTTCAATGAGGTATTAAAACTAAAGGCCAAATGGTGTGCGTTGTGTCAAAACAAGAAAAATAGGATATAAGAGAGGGTTCTTTTTCCCATCATTTTTATTTTGAACTTGGCGATTTAAGGCTCCTTTAAAATCAGAGCATTTTAAAAAAGATCAACCAGTGATGAGACAACAAATTTGCATACATTTTTCATTTTTATGTACCTATTACAAATTTAATTTAAAACCAGAATATTCAACAAAATGAAAAACAAATACTTATAATAACGCTGTGTAACAAAAAGAGGGTTTCAAAAATACTCGGGCGGAGACCTATCACGTTTTGTAGAGCTAATCGCACTGATTACGAAACGGTATTTAAAAAGTCCCTAACACCCCCAAAATCTGGAGTTAGGGGCAAAAAACACTTTTTTGGACCTTTACTCATTGAAAAATTTCTAGCTTCGTCAAATTTTTAGCCATTTTTGTTAGAAGATAACTATACAGTAGGTGGCCGATGAAAATTTTCAATTGTCACTAATTCTTTAACTAGAAAGCTAAAAACTAATTTTATTTTGTTTTCTCTGTACAGTACAGTTTTATTACGGTTGTATAAAACATTATGCCACTACGAATTTTTTTTTTAAAGAAGCAAAGTCAAAAAAATTAATGACGATTTTTTCAATATTTCGTGTGTTTTCGTTTTGTTGCAAAATGTCTTTATTCTTTCGGGAAATCTGTTTTTATGTGAATGAGTTGTTGTTCCGTGCTCGTAATGATTCAGCCACTCACCACTAATCATTTCCACCAGTTGGTATGCGGTTTTCTGCAACATTTCGCTAAGAATGCCCAAAGAGCGTTATTTGTGAAATTCATCCCCGGAAAATTACCAAGCCTGTTTATTCTTTAATTTTTCTTACTATGGACGTGACACCCATAGCGTTGTAATAGAAAGTCGTAATAATAATAACTGCACAGAAAAAATAAAATAAAATTAGTTTTAAGCGTCACAAATTTGTGAAAATTTTCGTCGGTCATAATCATGTGACCACCTTTTCAAAAATGTATAAAACATGTGAATAAACCTCCTAGAACTTATAAGCTGTCAAAGTTCAAAAATTCCATTTTTTTTTTGTCATTTTCCCAACTTCGACATCAATTTAAAGTATATGTTTTCAAAACAACATACTGTTTTAAAAATATATTCTTCAGTAATATTCATTTCCAAATGAAACGAGGTATTTTTTAAGAAAATCAGTTCAAAATTGGCTTAAAAAAAATTTTACGATTTCAACCCAGGCACAGAAATTCGAACGTTTGGGCACCGAACAAAAATGTTATTTTGGGGTCTATCTATCTATCCCTCTTTAGGAGGGAAGGGTAATATTCTAAAAAAATTATTAAAAAAGAACGGCAACATTTAAAGTTATAAGTGATACCATTTCCGAGAGGCAGAATTGTACATTTAATTATAATTTTTAAATCAATATATTTCAACCAATTGTTTTTGAAATAATCGATGTCAAATTTAAAAATAGACGAAAAAATTTTTTAAAAATTATTTTTGTCCAGACTGTGAATTTTAATAAAAAATTGACTCATGTAGAAAACTGCCTTAAGTGATTCCTTATGGAACAGTTCTAGATTTTGAGAAAATTGAAAAATAATTTTATCAGATTTTTTCTTTTTTCAATTTTTTTTTTTTTTATTTTTCAATTTTCTCAAAACCTAGGAGTCATAGAAACATTAAGTTTTCACTGTTCGATGAGGAATCAATTGAGAAGTTTTCTACATGAGTCAATTTTTTTAGTTAAAATTCACAGTCTGGACAAAAATAGTAATTAATGAGTTTTTTTTGTCCATTTTTAACTTTGGAATCGATTATTTCAAAAACAATTGGTTGAAATAAATTGATTTAAAAATAAGAATTAAATGTACAATTCTGCGTTTTTTTTATTAATTTTTTAAAGAGGCTTGTCAAAATCGGTTACTTGCCTCTAAAATATTGTGGCAACACTGCTCCAACGCTCCGATTTTTCGAACTCTTTTTGAGTTTATCTAGAAAACCTGACGTGATCGAGTGAAACGGACTTCGGATTCAGTTTCAACGACAAAAAAAAAACATAGGTATTAACATAGTCACATCCCCAGGTCAGCACTTTTTATTTGTTTGGTTGTCACAGGGTATTTTTGGGCAAGGAAAAAGAAAAAGTCACATGCTTTTTGATTAAATCTTTTCTTTTACAGCTTAAGAAAACTTTTAACCCACGTCCAAAATGTATCCATTTAACATTTAACACATGTGTATATGTCTTTGGCTTAGTATTTAACCCAATTCACAAACAGCCTAAGAGAAGATCAATTTTTTGTTTTTTCTTTATATTTTTTTACAAATCATCAAAGAAAGAAAGTCCATTTGTCACTTCATCGATGTTAAAACCTTTTATTGTATCTAATGTTTATTTTGTTTATATGATTTTTTACGAAATATTTTTTTGTTTAAGTTTTAGGAAGGCTACTTAAAAATTTTTTTTCCTCAATAGAATTTTATTCCTACTTTTTACAAATATGTATGTGTATGTATTTGGAAAATATAATGCTCGTTGGCATGATGTAGGTGTTTACCTAAATTAATCGTTCAATATAAGTTTACTATAAATGCTTTCAAATTAAAACTTAATGCACAAAAACTTATGTAGCTATGATGATACTGCATTGAGAAATTTGAAATTTAATGCTTTTTGCACAAACTACAGCTTGAAAAGTTCTTAAAAAATGACAGATTTTTCGTTTGGGCACGGGACATTTGATCCTGATTTCATAAAAAAAATTGGTCGGTTTGAGCTAATCATGTGATGTGATGTCATTAGAAATTTATAGCAATTCCAAGACTACTCTGTTTTCATGCTTAGAAAGTTTCAACGAATACAATTGAAGTTGTTTTTATACATATCAACACAATTATTATGCTGCCAACAACTGTCAATACCAATATAATTAATCAACGACAACCCAAACAACACAGTTCTAAAAACAAAAATAATTCCCACTTCTATACTGCAAACCTCTTCGATACACTTATTTTCTTTTTCTGATTGTTTTGCCTTTTAATTACATTGCTTCAATATAATTTTTCCTTAGTCACTCCGCTAAAGTTTCAGCACTGAGTCCCAAATCTAATAAAAAAAACTGTCAAAGTATTTCTTCACAAGACGCAAACATTCCTTCGTGCGAACGAAAAAAGAAACTTTATGGACCTAGTCCCGCTCAATTCCCTCCACCGCCACCACCGTCGTCGTACAATCTCTTATTAATTAAGCCCATCCAGGATAACGTGACCTACAATAAAACTTCTGACACTCTAAGCTTGTCTAACGCGAGCGCCATGATAAATGAGCACAAGGTTACTTTTACTGTTCTTTGCATTCCTTAACGCTTTTATTTGCTCTCTGGCATGCAACCTGTGAGTTTGCCAGGGCTTTCATCCCTTGACACCGCGTTTTTGCATTGGGAGCAAATATTTAGTAGCGACATTACCGTGTTACAGTAAAGAATTTTCTAATTTTCCTCCGGGAAGTTGTTTTCTCCATTTAGATGAGGCAGCAACTTCGGAACATCTCTAAAGGGAAAGGAGAAACGGGATCATTAGTAGACCATTAGTTTTAGACCATTATTCATCGCTGTCATTATTTATGACAGAGTTATATTCCATATAGGTACATCAGTGCTCAGGAGTGGTGAGATTTCAGTATAGGCGAAGTTTTCATGACTTGACGCTTCCTCTTAACGTATAGGGAGTAAAAGAAACTTTAAGATTTTTTTTAATTATGTATATCTTTATTCTTAAACTTCTCTGAGCTGAGGTTTATAGAAGATTTTTTTCTTTTCTTAATTTAAATTTTTAAATGAAGAAATGTTAATAGTGAGGCGGTTTAGCATTAAAAAAGAGTAAAGAGCTAAATTGTGCACTTTGTGATAAAAGAATGAAATTTAAATCATTGGTAGTAATAAATATAAAAGTTATTATGACACTGAACTTTGCAGACAATTTAACTGCTGGTCTTTGAACTTCAGCCACTGCCGTAAAACTCAACTGATTTTCAAAAACTTAACGGCAATCGCTTCGTCTGAATGAATACTCGATACGCCATTTTTTAGTTTTTTTTTTATTAACCGGTTTTACGAAGTTTTGGCCAAAAGAGTCAAAATGTTAAAAAAAATGTCGTCTAAAACTTCAGACCTCTGCCACTGCCGTAAAACTCAACTGTTTTTTAAAACCTTAACGGCAATCGCTTCGTCTCACCAAATACTCGATACGCCATTTTTTAGTTTTTTTTTATTTACCGTTTTTACGAAGTTTTGGCCAAAAGAGTGAAAATGCTCAAAAAAAATGTCGTCTAAAACTTCAGACCTCTCCCACTGCCGTAAAACTCAACTGTTTTTCAAAAACTTAACGGCAATCGCTTCGTCTGAATAAATAGTCGATACGCCATTTTTTATTTTTTTTTTTAATTACCGATTTTACGAAGTTTTGGCCAAAAGAGTGGTTTTATATTTTTTTTGGATCCCATTTCATTTTTATTTATTTCCCAAATTTATTTTTTTTTTCAAATAAATATCTCATTCTCTTGCAAGCTGTATTGGAAGACGTTACGTGACCTTACTGCGGAGAATTAAAATGAAGAATTTTAAAATCGAGATAGTATTAGATGGAATATTTCATTGTGTTGAGGACGTTGGAGAGCTCAAAGAAGGCTTTTTTCATGCGCTCTTAATACAAAAACTATGTTTGTATCTTGGTGTTAAAAAGAAAGATGCAAAAAAATTTCGATCTTGGTGTGATTTTATGCTGAGAAAAAACAGAAATTGTTTTGCTGACAAAATCAGTTCTTTTAAGAACTCATCTTTTTCTTTGCCTAAAGATCAAGATGCTCATAAAATCAGTTCTTTTGAGAACTTATCTTTTTCTACGCCTAAAAACGATGATAATGACAAAATCAGTTCTTTTGAGAACTCACTTTGTTCTTTATCTGAAAATCGTTACATTGATTAAATCAATTCTTTTGATAATGTATCAGTTTTTTCGTCTGAAAACCATGATACTGAAAAAATCAGTTCTTTAAAGAACTCCAACTCACCTTTTTCTTTTTCTGAAAGCCGTAACACGGAGAAAATCAGTTCTTTTGAGAATGTATCTTCTTTTTCATCTGAAAACCAGGATACCGGGAAAATCAGTTCTCAGTTGAGTTTTACGGCAGTGGCATAGGTCTGAAGTTTTAGACGACATTTTTTTTGAGCATTTTCACTCTTTTGGCCAAAACTTCGTAAAAACGCTAAATAAAAAAAACTAAAAAATGGCGTATCGAGTATTTGGTGAGATGAAGCGATTGCCGTTAAGTTTTTGAAAAAAAATTGAGTATTATGGCAGTGGCATAGGTCTGAAGTCTTAGACGACATTTTTTTTTAGCATTTTCACTCTTTTTGCCAAAACTTTGTAAAAACGGTAAATAAAAAAAAAAATAAAAAATGGCGTATCGAGTATTCATTTAGACGAAGCGATTGCTGTTAAGTAGCAGCAGTAAAATTGTCTGCAAAGTTCAGGGTCATAAGTTATTTTGAGATATTAGGCCACCTTGTATTCCATCCAATTGTTTTTCTGTGTTGCACTAGCATTGTAGCATTGCATATCATAGTACACGTAATGAAACATTATTATTAATACTAGCCCTCGAAATTCGAGTGACAATTTCTTTATTTTTTTTTTTGTATTTCTTTCTAGCGCTATTTGTTTTTGGAAAAAACCAAAAAAATTGTTTTTGCAACTAAAAACTAAGCTTTCTGCATAATTTTTTCAAATTTTGCGGACGGAAAAACTATGAAACTATGAGTTTGAAAATTTTCACTTTTTGATTTTTTGCAAAAAGTGGCCATTGTAGTTACCTATATATACCATAAAGGCTTAACTACAATGACTTAAAAAGTGATAAAGTGGGAAATTTACAAAATTATTTTTTTTTTATTTCTTTCTAGCGCTATTTGTTTTTGGAAAAAAACTACAAAAATAGTTTTTGAAACTAAAAACTAAGCTTTCTGCATCATTATTTTTAATTTTATGGTCGGAAAAACTGTCTCAAAATGAGTTTGAATATTTTCACTTTTTGACTTTTTGCAAAAAGTGGCCGTTTGATTTTTATTTCTTTCTAGCAATATTTGTTTTTGGAAAAAAATAAAAAATTTTTTTTTCGAAAGTAAAAAATATATATATATATACAGCCTTATTTATTAGATTTCGCTAAACAGCTCTAAACGGCTGAATAGTTATACAATACATAAAGTTTTATGCAGCTTCTATGCAACGTTACATAAATTTCTATTTATTAAACATTTTTTTACCAATTATAATTATGCTAGGTTCGTGTCAAAATAAGTACTAAAAATTGAAAATTTGTATTTTTTATAACGACAAACAACTCCATCTGTCGATAAATTAACTACATTTTGTTTGAAAATAAACAAAAAAAAAAAATAAAACTAAAAAAAAAAACAAACAAAAGCAAAAGTTCTCGTACGATGTCATAATTAAGGAAGAACACCTCTAAAACAAAACGCGATTCCTGATTTTGTTTTTAGATGATTAGAATAATAAAAAAAATAAACATTAATCATTTCTGTGAAAAGAAAACAAAATGCATAAAAAGTCCTCGTAAGAATTCATATGAGGAAAATATTTCCAAAAGCACACAGTTTGTAATTTATTATTTATCCAAAAACACACAATTTCTTATTTATTATTTAACTTCATTGCAAATTTATCACTTTTGTTTATAAAATAAAAATAGAAAGATGCAAAAGAATTTCGTCAATAAAAAAATATACAAATCATTTCTGTGTTTTATTTTTGTGACAATAATTTGATGTTCAAATGACATTTAAGCAAAATATATTCTTATTCAGGCTCTAAACAACCTAAAAACACGTTTAGCTTATACAACCTCTATTAAACGTTACATAAATATTATAAATGACAATTTTTTGTTTTAAGACATTATACAGAGTACATAATGCTATGCTCTGTCTTTGATGAGTTTATAAATAGCGCTGATAATATATATATATATTATATACAGGGTGTCCGGTAGAAAATGGATAAGCCTAAAATGGCTGATAGGTGCACTTTTGACTGTTCTGAACATTGACTTAATATATATGGACTGCTAGAAGCATATTCAGGTTAGTTCCACTTGTTTCTTCGTGATACTAGCGCCGTAAAAAAAAGCGGAGAATAAGTGCAACATTTTTGACGAAGTGCGAAAGGAACAAATATAGAAAAACAGAGAAAGCACTACCTTTTAACGACAGATGTCATTCACTAAAAGTTTCCTCTTTTCGCCGTCTAAGGTTATACCGCTAGTAGAGCTAGAAAGATGTGGAATCATTTTTTTTTTTCAATTTTTGTATGGAAAAGTCAAACGACTAGCAGTCCATATATAGTAGGTCAATGGTTCTGAAACCGAATAGAAAAAGTTTCTATCGCAACCAGTTTAGAAAATATTAGCTTTTTTTCGTTCAGTGTACTTAAAATTTCATCATCTTACGTTTTCTTTAACCACAACCACGAATGAATAAATTTTATAAATTTCTTATTTTTATAATTTTCTACAATAATTGGCTCACTACATAAGAAGTTAAAAGTTTTTAAAACTAATGCATCTTTTCTTTAAAAAAAAAATTGAAATTAGTTTTTCGATGCAAAATGTAAAAAAAAATATTTTATGAAAATTTTCAAACACCTGTGGTATAAAAAAGATCCATAGGAACGTCAACGCCAACTTTTTTAAAAATATGCGCGTCCAAAGGGGATTGCAGAATGGTAAAAGTTTTTATTAAATCTAGAGTTACTAGCAAGTTATTGGTACCAAAGTGCAAAAAAAGCCTATTAATTTAATAAATTATTTTAACTGTAAAATCTTAAGTTTTTCACATTGCTGCCACAAATGCATGGATTCCATCAGTTTTTTTAATCAGTCATATTTGACTTCTTATTTTATCTTTTAAACTGGTTATTAGCGAATAAGCAGACAAATATTTTTTTTTCTACTTTGCATTAAAAAAAAGTTAAATTATTTTTTTATAGCCATTGTTCAACGGTTATAACACTTTTTTTTAGTAGTTATGTGTCAGAAGAATTACTGTCAAATATGACTGATTAAAAAAACTGATGGAATCCATGCATTTGTGGCAGCAATGTGAAAAACTTAAGATTTTACATTTAAAATAATTTATTAAATTAATAGGCTTTTTTTTGCACTTTGGTACCAATAACTTGCTAGTAACTCTAGATTTGATAAAAACTTTAACCATTCTGCAATCCCCTTTGGACGCGCATATTTTTAAAAAAGTTGGCCACCTACGTTCCCTATGGATCTTTTTTATACCACAGGTGTTTGAAAATTTTCATAAAATATTTTTTTTTACATTTTGCATCGAACAACTAATTTCATTTTTTTTTTAAAGAAAAGATGCATTAGTTTTAAAAACTTTTAACTTCTTATGTAGTGAGCCAATTATTGTAGAAAATTATAAAAATAAGAAATTTATAAAATTCATTCATTCGTGGTTGTGGTTAAAGAAAACGTAAGATGATGAAATTTAAAGTACACTGAACGAAAAAAAGCTAATATTTTCTAAACTGGTTGCGATAGAAACTTTTTCTATTCGGTTTCAGAACAGTCAAAAGTGCACCTATCAGCCATTTTAGGCTTATCCTTTTTCTACCGGACACCCTGTATATATATATTATATATTTATATATATTATACTATATATTATATTATTATTACTATATTATAAATGCGTTGACCATTCACATAATCACTGGCTCTATATGGGAAAAAAATAAAAAATTTCAAACTCAATGGTATACATATAATAGGTAACTACATTGGCTCAAAAAGTACAAAAGTGAAAATTTTCAAACGCATTTTTGTATGGTTTTTCGGGCTAGAAAATTTAAGGTATAACTACAACGGCCATTTTTTGAAAAGTCAAAAAGTGAAAATTTTCAAACTCATTTTGTGACACTTTTTCCGACCACAAAATTAAAAATAATGATGCAGAAAAAACACATTTTTGTAATAAAAATTTTCAAACTCAATGGTATATAATAGGTATAGGTGAAGCGGTTTGCACTAAGAAAGGTTTTTACTCAAATTAAATAGGGTAAACAGGGGTAAAACAGGAAATTGAAAAAATTATCTAAAATCTAAATGCGTAGAGAGTTGATTTTTTTGCAATAGTTAGATAATAATTTTTTACAGAGACTGAAATTTGGTAAAAAATTTTAAAAAATTTAAAACTATAAGAAATTGTTAGGTTTTGAAAACCTTATCAAATTGGGGTAAGTTGAGAAAGGGGTGATTACGAGAGAGGGGAATTTTTTTGAAAATTCTGAATACACCAATGGATACGTAATGAAATAAAATGCACTACTGGGTCGCACGAACTTGCTCTTAGAGTTCAAGTTGCGTAAATTTTTAAGACTTTGTATAAAGAAACTTAAGAAATGAATATAAAAACAAAAAAAAATAAAATTAATTTTTCAAAAAAATAAAACAATATCTGAAATCAAATCGCCCCACAAAACAAGTATGCAGTTTTATTTGATATATTAAGGTGCATTTTTAGAAAAAAAATTTTCAAAATCGTTAGAGCCGTTTTTTAAAAAACTAATTTTTTATAAATAATTTTTTGAAAAAAAAGTTTAAAAATAAAATTGGTATGCCATTTTGTAGAAATAACTAATCAACATCTAAAAACAAAATTTCAAAAAAATTCAATGTCCCGTTTTCGTAAATTTAATTTTTCAAAAAAAAATTTTCAAATTTTTTTTTAAAATCCAAAAATTATTTTTTTCAAAATTTTATTTTTGGCTTATATTAAAATTATATAAATGCTTTTGTATAAAAAATTTCGTTGAAATACAAAAAGTAGTTTTGCAGAAAATCCGATTTGAAAAAATCGGTCCTATGGCAGGTACCGTTAATAAGGATTTTCAAAAAAAAATTTTTTCTTCAAAAGATAGACCTTGTTTAAAAAGTAACATTTGAATTTTTTAAACAAAATCGTTGGAGCCGTTTTCGTGAAATTAAACTTTTCCAAAATTTTTGTATGACAGGTTTCGTTATTTTTGGTCCAAAAAAATTAATTCCAAAAACCCCTCTGGAGAGTCTCCAAAAACTGCTACATAGCAAGTTTGGAGTCAATCGGTCCATCCGTTTAGGCTCTAGTTCCTTATACAGACAGACAGACAGACTGAAAGACTGACAGACTGACAGACTGACAGACTGACAGACTGACAGACTGACAGACTGACAGACTGACAGACTGACAGACTGACAGACTGACAGACTGACAGACTGACAGACTGACAGACTGACAGACTGACAGACTGACAGACTGACAGACTGACAGACTGACAGACTGACAGACTGACAGACTGACAGACTGACAGACTGACAGACTGACAGACTGACAGACTGACAGACTGACAGACTGACAGACTGACAGACTGACAGACTGACAGACTGACAGACTGACAGACTGACAGACTGACAGACTGACAGACTGACAGACTGACAGACTGACAGACTGACAGACTGACAGACTGACAGACTGACAGACTGACAAACTGACAAACTGACAGACTGACAGACTGACAGACTGACAGACTGACAGACTGACAGACTGACAAACTGACAGACTGACAAACTGACAGACTGACAGACTGACAGACTGACAGACTGACAGACTGACAGACTGACAGACTGACAGACTGACAGACTGACAGACTGACAGACTGACAGACTGACAGACTGACAGACTGACAGACTGACAGACTGACAGACTGACAGACTGACAGACTGACAGACTGACAGACTGACAGACTGACAGACTGACAGACTGACAGACTGACAGACTGACAGACTGACAGACTGACAGACTGACAGACTGACAGACTGACAGACTGACAGACTGACAGACTGACAGACTGACAGACTGACAGACTGACAGACTGACAGACTGACAGACTGACAGACTGACAGACTGACAGACTGACAGACTGACAGACTGACAGACTGACAGACTGACCCAGTTTTTATACCACAGGTGTTTGAAAATTTTTATAAAATATTTTTTTTTACATTTTGCATCGAACAACTAATTTCAATTTTTTTTTAAAGAAAAGATGCATTAGTTTTAAAAACTTTTAACTTCTTATGTAGTGAGCCAATTATTGTAGAAAATTATAAAAATAAGAAATTTATAAAATTCATTCATTCGTGGTTGTGGTTAAAGAAAACGTAAGATGATGAAATTTAAAGTACACTGAACGAAAAAAAGCTAATATTTTCTAAACTGGTTGCGATAGAAACTTTTTCTATTCGGTTTCAGAACAGTCAAAAGTGCACCTATCAGCCATTTTAGGCTTATCCTTTTTCTACCGGACACCCTGTATATATATATTATATATATATTATACTATATATTATATTATTATTACTATATTATAAATGCGTTGACCATTCACATAATCACTGGCTCTATATGGGAAAAAATAAAAAATTTCAAACTCAATGGTATACATATAATAGGTAACTACATTGGCTCAAAAAGTACAAAAGTGAAAATTTTCAAACGCATTTTTGTATGGTTTTTCGGGCTAGAAAATTTAAGGTATAACTACAACGGCCATTTTTTGAAAAGTCAAAAAGTGAAAATTTTCAAACTCATTTTGTGACACTTTTTCCGACCACAAAATTAAAAATAATGATGACAGACTGACAGACTGACAGACTGACAGACTGACAGACAGACGGACAGCGGACTTCCGGGACCCAGTTTTTTGGCATTGTCTATCATCGTAATGTCATGGAAAAATGTTATCTCAACTTTTTTTTTGTACGAATGCATAACTTGATATATAGTACCTATATCGCAAGTAAAAATAGTTGAGACGTGTGTTGGGATTTTTTTTTTAACTAACTGGTTTTTGAGATAGAGAGTTTTGAGAAACACCTATTTTTTGCTACTTTAAATTGAATGTTTTTTTATTTTTAGAAATATTTCCGGGTGTTCAAAAAATCTGAAACTTATAGATTGTATAGGTGGAGTATGTTTGAGTGTATGTGCAAAAAATTGGATCTCTAAAATGAAATTTTCCATCAAAATCGGGATGAAGAAGTTTTTTGGGGCCAAGTTTTTTGGTCATTTTTAACTGTTTTTAACCGATTTTTATTTTTATCTTTTTTTTGTTTAACTCATAAATGAATGAAATTATATAGAATATTGGTAGGACTATATGTGTACCAAATTTCAATCAATTTCGCAAACTCAATTTTGAGATAACGGTAAAATAAAATTTTGGTTCAACAGGTTATAACTTTTGATCTAGAGCTCTTTATTGAGCATCCTGATACAATTACCTTTCATTTGGTATATCAAACATAACGGCAGACTAACTACAAGCTACACAATGTTAAATCAAGAAACTTGCGAAAAACCTCAAAACACCAGTGGAGATCTGTTGAACATGAACACGAACAGTCACCAGTGCAGGAAGTACCGTAATCTCAGTCTGGAAATTCGACATGGTTGACTCTAAAAAATTCTAACTTTTCTTGTAGGCATCACAGAACCGTCATGTGAAAGGTGAATCTTCAAGTTTAGTTTATTCGTTATATACTAACGATATACATAGGTTCATTTTTGAAGTTATACTTCTTATGGGACGGTGGGTATGAAAATTTGTTTTTTGACAAGAATGTCAAAGGGATTATGACGCGATCACCATCTCCGAGACAATTGGGTAGCAGGGCTGTCGTTTCGCCTTTAGAGTTGGTAGTACTTTTGTATTTAAAAATGCAGTACGGTGAAAAAAAACACATAACACGTGGCAAGTTGCATGTTTCATGTCACAAGATGCATGTGGCAAGTACCATGTGGCATGAATCATGGTGCAACTGCATGTGGCAAGTGGCAGGTAGCACGAGGCATGTGACATTCAGTATGCAAAATGTGACAAGTTGTATGTGGCAAGTTGAATGTGGCAAGTTGCATGTGACAAGTTGCCACAAAAAACAAAAACGTAAATACTCATAAATAAAAGGAAAAGAAAACAATGTAGACTAAAAATAAACTTGTATTGATATGAAGGCCATCAATCGTAGATAAAATTTAATTTTTTTCTCAAAAATCAAGCCCCGAAAATTGGTATGAAGATTCTTAGTTTCCAATTATAAAGATTTGTTCATGCATAACTATATTTAGGGAAGTCAGATTGTCTAGGGTTAAAGTACGGAGATACCATCAAAAAATTTCCTAAGTACCATAAGCTGAAATGGTTAAAAAAAAATACGCTGTTTGATTATTTTAATAATAATAATAATATAAAACAAAAATAATAAAAATATCAAATGAGTGAGAAGTATAACTTCAGTCGCGTGTACATGTGTACACACACTCTTTTTTTTTTCTTAAAATTAAAATTACATAGTATATAGGTATTATACCTATTATTACAATACTAAAAGAAAAACTTACATCTAATGTACATAATGGGTTATTTTGAATAAAGAATATTTTTTTAAAGTTAAGTGATTTTATATTATCAATGCTGGAGTTATTTATATTTGAATTTTTATTGCAAATATTAATTAAAAGATTTAAAGGGCTATTAGCACCGTAGTTTGATCTACTGTAAATGTTAGAAATAGGCAACTGCCTTCTCAAACTATACTGACTAGCAATGAAATTTAATCGACAGAGGATCGATGGAGCTGAAATCGATCCATTGATTATCCCGACAATAAAACAAAATTGTAGATACGCTCTGTGACTAGTTAGAAATGGAAGATTTATAAGTTTAATACGTTGAGCGTAAGGTGGCAAGTTAATTCGATTTGACCATGGTAGAAATCTTAAGCAAAATCTCATAAACCTTCTTTGAACGGACTCCAATCTATTTATATGAACCGCATAATATGGCGCCCATATAACGCAATCATATTCTAAAATAGATCTTACGAATGAGACATAAAGAGTTTTTAAAACGTAAGGATCACGAAATTCCCGAGCAAATCTTTTGATAAAACCAAGAGTCATGTTAGCTTTTTTAATAATGTAGTCAAAATGGTCGGTAAAAGTTAATTTTGAGTCCAATGCTATCCCAAGGTCAGTGAAACTAGACAAATTAGTTAGTGGTGATAGATTAATCGCATAATTATAGACAATCACATTTTTTTTGCGTGTAAAACACATTGTTTTACACTTGTCAATATTTAAAACTAAACCATTAATATTGCACCATTCCCAGAAACGTTGAAGATCTCTTTGTAAAAGATCACAGTCATTTGAAGAGTTGATTGTACGAAAAATTTTTACATCATCAGCATTATAAGAGGCAAAGAATTTACTAGGACCGACGGAAGATCATTAATAAATAGTACAAATAATAACGGGCCAAGATGGCTACCCTGAGGTACACCAGAGTTAACAGTAAAACATTTAGAACGTTCACTTTTAAAAACAACACTATATAACCTTTCTTTCAGATATGAAGATACCCATAAAACAAATCTGTCGTTAAGACCCATATTTTGCAGTTTTTTTAAAAGTATATTGTGGGTTAGTTTGTCAAATGCTTTGCTGAAGTCAGTGAAAATACAGTCAACTTGTTGTTTTTTTCAAACGCGTCAATACAGTATGTAGTAAACTGTAACAAATTTGTAATAGTGGATCTCTTTTTAACAAAGCCATGTTGGTTGTCACATAAAACGGAGGAACAGTGAAAAGACAAAACATCACAAATAATAGATTCAAACATTTTGGGTATAGCAGATAGTTTAGCTATTGGCCTATAATTTAGAATTAAATTTTTTTTGCCTTTCTTATAGTTGGAATAAGGAATGCATTTTTCCAAAGAGTCGGGAATTTACAGATAATTATAGATTGGTTAAAAAGTAAAAACAACGGATACGACATATATATTGCACATTTTTTTAACATAAAAGCGGGAAAACGATCAGGACCAGGATTTAAACAATAGTTGCCTCAGAAATAGAAAAGTTAATATTACTAAGATGTGAAAACTCATCAACAGTAGAGGTATTATAAGTATCACAAGAAGAAGATTTTTCAAAAGCAGACTGGAAATATTCGGCATATTTGCAATGTTCTCTGGGTAATGACTTTCGGCATTTTTGTGGCTCATATTAGTTGGGTAACCATCAGATTTTCTCTTATGATTTATATATTTCCAGAAATTTTGTGGATTAGATTTAAGATCATCTTCAGTTCTGAGTATAAAGTCCGAATAAAGAATATTGGAGTAGTTAATAAATTCATCTTTAAGTCTAGTATATTCATTTTGAGCTTCAATACTCCAGGATCGATTTGACTTCACCCACGCCTTGTTTCTTTTATTTTTAAGTTTTAATATGTTGATCAAACCACGGTGGAGTATTACTTAAATTTCTTATTTCTCGTAACGGAATGGTCTCTAAAAAACAATCAAACAAGATTTTATAAAAACGAAAGACCATTTCATCAAAATTAACATTCAAAAACAAGATATTCCAATTAATATCATCCAATAAGCGGAAGAGTTCAGAGAAATTACATTTTTTAAAGTTGAATTCATGCATATTCTTACAATGATAACTCACATTATTAATATTTAAGTTTAACGAAATAGATAATGCAGGATGATGTCGATCTTCATCAATGAGCTTCGTATCGGCGAGTATTGTAGGTAGTTCCATCAGAATTATTAAGGTCAGAAAAGTATACAAGGTCTAAAATTTTACCAAATCGGTTTTTGACATTGTTTAATTGAGTTAGTCCAAATGAAGTCATTCCATCGATTAAAAGAACTTCGTTGTTGCTCGATGCATTGATGGCATGATAAGATTCATGTTCCGATGATATAGCCCATTCAAAATTTGGCAAATTAAAGTCGTCCATTTTGATACTCATGTGGTGTTTGTAGCAGCTTAGCAAGATGATAAGGAATTACATTCATTTGATGTAACAAATTCCTTAGGAGCATCTAGGTCAACAGGGTGCTCAAGGTGAGGAGTATTTGAATTAGATTGAGTTGGTAACGAGAAAGTAGTAGTTGTTGATGTAGTATTAGCAGATACAGATGAGAAATTACATTGATTTGATGTAGAAAGTTCTTTTGAAGCATCAAGATATACAGATTGTCCTTGTCGTGTTGTATTATTAGCAGACTCTTGGGATGAATTAATGACAATAGCTGTGGCAGGTTTTTTTGTCAAGTGACTGGTTTCAGATATGTCGGTATCTATTTTGTCAAGTTTTCTTTTTAAGTGTGAAGAATCAGATGTAGATGGATTATTTACTATTAAATAATCATGATTTTGCACTATATTTTGTAAAGATTGTTGATTGGAGGTAATATCTTCAATTTTCTTATTTAGTTGAAGTAATTGGTTATGAAGATTGTCAAGATTTTGCTTGTTTTGTAGTACATCACGTACAATGTTCGTATATGCAAACGGGTCACATTCTTCGCAAAAGAAATAAAAAGATTTTCTCTGTTCGAACAGCTTTATAGAGCTGAGAAGAGCGTTAATACATTTTATGTGCAACAATTTGCGACAGCTTCCATGACAAATAATAGCGTCAATGAGGTAATCTGCGATATTAGGTGTGTTTTTTATTACAACTGGTCTTAACTGGACAAAAAAAACGCAGTCGGGGCTAAGCAATTTACATGTTAAATACAACAACACTTTAGCCCCGTGGGCTTAGTTGTTTAGCCCGGAGATTTCTTTGTGCTTAACTTTTTGAACAGTTTTAAATCTGTGCTACCAAACTATTTTTTTCAGAAATTGTTTAGAATTTGTTTACAAACGTGAAAACTCACGTTTGGAATGATAAAATGTATTTAACTAGGTTTACTAGCATACATTATTGTATTTTTTTTTGTAAAACATAGGTACATGAAAATAAAGGAAAAACTCGAAAGCGAAAAATATGACAACTCTAAATATTTGTTGTGTCTTGTGTTTTCGGAACATTCAATATACAGTGCTGCCAAGATTTCAGGTTAAGTCCCGATGCGTTTTTTTGTCCAGTTAAGCCCGGTGGTAATAAAAAACACACCTATTATTACACAAAGCGCACACAGACATAATAATTTGTGTTATTTATAATTTTTTGGTTTTTTAGAGGTGATAATTATGAATTTACGGCGATTTTTGTTTCATAAAATAAAAGTTGATATTACTTGCTAAAATGTTTGCTCGCAGTGTACTCCGAATTTAGTAATGTACTTAGTAGGTACACAAACCATAAATCAATGTATAAGTGCAGTAGTAATATAATCTCTAGGGTTTCTAGGTCACGACAGGTGGCACTGGGGTAAACGTCAAAACTGATGGTTGTTTAGAACAGGATTTTCTGTTCTTGCTTTCGAGTCAGATCAGGCTAGAACAGATTCGTGAGAAGTGTCAAAAGCAAAGCTGTCATTTTTTGTTTTGATTTAATTGTGCGAATTTATTTCTCGAGTGCTCGTGGTTTTTATAACTAATAACAATTTTTTAATTATATTTTTTGCAGTAAAAATACAAAAAAATAGAAAAATAAACGAGAAACGATAAACAAAAAATTCGTATAGTTCGTTTTTTTTTTTTTGTTGACAACTGACGTTTAAATGACTGTTCTAACTTGTTCTGACGTTTCTCATGAAACTGTGCTGTGCTGTCCTGTTCTGATCTAGAAAAATCCTCGTTGAACATACTTATAATATTGCTCCATGTGATGATGAATCGGATAGTAAAGCAAATACAAGTGCTGGCACAACTCTACATCAACCTAAACGTGAAGAAGTTCTAAATAAAGTTAAATATGAATATGGAGGAGTCGATATAGATTCCATATTGGCGCAAGATGGAATAACAGATATTAAAACAGAACGAATTGGAGGTGTATTAACGATAAGCATACCAAGTAAAGATACGATAATTAAAATTGATGAAAACTCAACGCATATTGTGTGTGGGGGCAAGCAGTCGTTGAGACTGAAATTAAGAGATTCCCTGATGAAATGTGTGCAGCAACAATCTGCACATTCCACCCGGCCGAGTGCACCACATGCAAACCCAATTTACATTGGGAAAAAACCAACCCCCCTTTACCCGAAGGTATCTACACCAATGCATCCGGATGTGATGCGAATGACTTGGAATCGACAGCAGGTATTTAATAACATTAATATATCTCCTGATCATTGTTTAATCAATATCTTTCTAGAGAATAACGAATCAGCAGGAGATATCAACAAAGGAATCCACCGTGTATTCACTAAGTGGAGGGAATACTTCTTCTTCTTCTTCCTTTTTTCTCGGCGCTGTTATGATCTCGATGTCGAGGGGATCATAACCTTCCCACGTTACTGCTTCACACTAGTGATCCGCCTGTGGGGTTCGCCGGGTTGACCTCAGAAATCGGCGGCAAGCCTCCCGGTTTTGTATTGTTCCGTTTCTGAGGCCAACTGAATGCTGGTGTTTTTGCATTTGCTTGTACCAGGAGTTTTTAGGCCTACCTTTCTTTTTATTTCGTGTTGGAACGTTATATGAAATTGCTTTTTTGACGGGGTTCTCAGGATCTCTCCTTTGAACATGGCAATACCAACTGAGTCGGTCGTGTTCAATTTTTTGGGAGATGGTATTTTTAACATGAAGGCTTCCTCGGATCTTCGTACTTCTAATTCTATCAAGCTTTGTTACTCCTGCTGTCATGCGAAGCATCTTCATCTCAGCTGCCGTTAACTTACTCTCATACTTTTTGTACATTGTCCAACATTGTGAACCGTATGTGAGTGCTGGACGCACAACTGCGGTGTAGAGCCTTCCTTTCAGCTTAGGGGGCATTTTTCGATCACAGAAGATAGCAGAATTTTCCCGCCACTTCATCCACCCTACGCTTACGCGATGATTGATATCGTCATCACAAGTACAAGTACAAGTGGAGGGAATACTAGACATCCAAAAGTGCACAAACAACAGCAGCAACAACAAATAAAAAGATTTATTTTAATATTGTATTTATTGTAATTTCTTGTTCTAAAAAACGTTAAAATAAAAAAAAAATACAATTTCAGTGAACAAAATTGATAAACAGAGTTTTTTGTTTTGCTAGAAATGTCAAACACATTCGATACTCGAGTATCGATCGATGTCAAAATGCCGGACGTCATTCGTTCCGACTTCGGCTCCGATTTCTCGGAATGGAGATTTTCACCACACTAATAATTATGCAATCGACTTCGCGGTGATTATAATTTCCATACTAATTTGAGCCGCCTTCGAACCAGTTTCTGATCCGAAGTCGGACTCAGCTCCGCCCCAGGCGGAGCGGATTCGGACCGAGGTCGGACCTGTTTGCTTGAAGGGAAGAAGTTTATTGATGGCTTCCCTTCAAGCAAACAGGTCCGACCTCGGTCCGAATCCGCTCCGCCTGAGGCGGAGCTGAGTCCGGCTTCGGATCAGAAACTGGTCCGAAGGCGGCTCAAATTAGTATGGAAATTATAATCACCGCGAAGTCGATTGCATATGTATTGGTGTGGTGAAAATCTCCATTCCGAGAAAACGGAGCCGAAGGCGGACCTGAGCCGGAGCAGCGAAAACCTACCAGAAAGAGGAATAAGAAAGGGATGACATTTCGCATTTGCGACCAAAAAAAGAACAAGATTTATTTTTTTTTTTCACTGAAACTGTTTTATTTTTTATTTTATTTTGGCAAACGAAATTTTCACAATAAATACAATATAAAATACAATACATTTTTTTTCATTTTATTTCATTTGATGCTGCTGCTGTTGTTGGTGTTTTTTTAGATACCCAATCGAATGTTTCACCTTCTAGATTTTTCTTCATCATTAGAGATTACATCTACAACACAAGAAGAAACAACATTTTAACCCAAACACTTTGAGCGATATATACAACATACCTTTTTTTGTTTCCATATTGTTTATAATTTGATATTGTTTATAATTATACTAATATTATAATAACAACGACACGAGACACGACGCGACGTGACTATACACTTCAACGAAACATAACAAAATGACGCTTTTGCTCTTGTTGGCTATGTCTGTTTCACTTTTTTTTCCATTTCTCACTTTCCACCACGATTCTCGTTCGACTTTGTGTTCATACACAAAAAGTTGCAAGTGTGTGAGTGCAACCCCGCTTTTCTCGGTCGGAGGTCGGACTGTCTTTTCTGGACTCCGTTTTCTTGCTTGAAGGGTTGTATGTGAATGCATGCAACAGTGATGCAGTAAACGTTTGAAGATTAGTGATGGGTAGGACACGAATTTAAAATGAGTTTGTATGAGGTACTCATTTTTCGAAATGAGGTGGTACTTTGTCCCACCTCAAATGTCCCATGGGACAAACCAATTTTAGTGGACAATTTCGATTACAAAAAAAAAAAAAATTAAAAATAACAATAACAAACCTCATTCAATTTACAACTCTTTCTTATTCTTCTTTTTCTTTTTTTTCTTTCTTTTCTTTCTTATCTTTTTTTTCTTTCTTTTCTTTCCTTTCTTTCTTTTCATTCTTCTCTTTTTCATATTTTTATTATTGGTTTCATTTTAGTACATTGTCGTATGTCCTCCTCGTTTTCTTTAAAAAAAAAAAACAAACGTCACGTCCTCCTCCTCATTACTTCTAATTTTCTCCCCTCAAAATACGTACCTACTTCAAATGTCCCATAACACAAAACCTCATACATTTATTTATTTTTCATTTTAAAACATTGGTACTCTTTACTCTTCATGCATTTTTTCATACACATACATTATGTACACACATTTCGTGGCGCGGTACATTCATGATTTTCCTTTTCCTCATACACTCAATTTCATTCTTCATCTGCTCATCATCATGAGAAGAGACAGAGAGAAATACGAATAAGTTTTTTTCTGGAGACGAAAGAGTAAAGAGATATTTTTTTGTTTTTGTGGTGAGGTGTGAGGTAATACATTTTTTTGCTTTGAGGTGATGGGACATTTCAGAGTGGTGTATGGGACATTTGTATTGCCTCATGTATGAGGTACCCATCACTATTGAAGATGAAAAGGGCAGCGGATGGGGGCAAGCTGATGCTCTCAGTGTGATGAATGCTGATGGCAGGCAAGACAATGACTTTTGTCGTCACAAGATGTAGGGAAGTCCAGTTGTTGTCCGCAGTCAATGATTTGATTTTTTTTAATGCAAAGAAAAACCAAGGATGTTGGATGTAGTCATCAAATACATATGTACAAGGCAGAACATATACCAAAATTGTACTCACCAGGGGGAGACAATTGAATGAGTAAGCTCTATTCTCAATAAAGAGAAATCGTTAACATTGGTGGTAGTTGTTGTTGTTGGTAGATACAGCAAAACACAATAGGTGTGTTTTTTATTACTACCGGTCTTAACTGGTTAAAAAAAACGCCTCGGGGCTTAGCGAGAAAAATTGGCAGCACTGCATATTAAATGTTCCGAAATCAGCTGACACAAAAAAATATAAAGTTGTCATATTTTTCGCTTTTGGGGTTTCTTGTGTGTTTTTGAAGAAAAAAAAGTTTAAATAACTATTAAATAAATATTTAAAATAATAATTGTCATTCCAAACATCAATTTTGATGTTTTTAAACAAATTCTAAACAATTTACGAACAAGTTAATTTGGTAGCACAGATTTAAATCTGTTGAAAAAGTTAAGCCCAGAGAATTCTCCGGGCTAAACAACTAAGCCCAAGGGGCTAAAGTGTTGTTGCATTTAACATGTAAATTGCTTAGCCCCGACTGCGTTTTTTTTGTCCAGTTAAGACCGGTGGTAATAAAAAACACACCTAATGATTTTTAATAGGTTTTATTTTTTTTTTTGTAATGGCAAATAAATAAAACTTTTAGGTAAAAGTTAAATGACAACTAAGCGAAATTGATTGAAATTAAATTAATTTAAAGTCAAAAAGACACTAGAATCAGTTAACACTTTTTAACTTGATATATATGACGATTTAAACGTTCAATAATAAAAAATATTCGGAGCAGAAATAAAACACAGCCAATCACTTAGAGAGAATTTGAGAAAAACAATAAGCTTTCACATGGTATTAAGTTTTTTATAGGTTGTCAAACAAAAAAAAATGATTTAATAGCACGAGAACATAAAAAAAATGTTTTTTTGCTTTTTTGACGAAAGAAACGATTTTTTTAAGCTAAGACAATGAACTTTCAGATGGTATATAAAATTTTTTATAGGTTCAGAAAAAAATTGATTTAATAGCGTTACAAGATAAAAATACGTGTTTTTTTTTTTGCTTTTTTGATGAAAATGATTGTTTTCAATAAATTATTTTTATACTTTTTGCGCATTACAAAAATCTAAATATGGCTTGTTCTTCAGGAAATTTTATAAGTTTTTTAATTCTAATTGATGGTGCTTTCAATTATATTCAGTGGCGTCGTTTTTTATAATTAATTTGTTAAATTCGCGTTGAACGCTAGGTGTACGACGGGCATAAGTAACAAGCTATAACATGGTGTTATTACTTTATAAATTTTTAACCTAAAAAGTGGTTAAAAAAAAAATAAAATAAAAATAAATATTGTATTATTTTTTCGCTTTTTTTTTCAAGAAATACGTATATAAATTTATACAATTACAATCCACCTGTACATGATTTGTTGTAGTTTATTCGATACTTGCTTGATTTTTATGATTGAGGTATCAATAAAAAGGTAATTTCACATATAAAATTAAAAAAATGATTTTTTTAATATATTATAAATAATAAATCAAGAATGGCCTAGACAGCAAAAAACAGACAAAATATTACTTTTTTAACTGCAATGATTACATTTCTTATGAAAACATTACAAATTTAATGTATAATTTTTTAGATAAATATTCTCTTAATTTGACACAACAGTTATAATTGTACGTCAACTACAAGCTTCCTGAAAACTAATTGAATTATACTTATACGCAATTCTAAGCAAAATTCATTTGGTCAGAGAAATTTCATATTCTAAGAACTCTGGTTTTGATTTCAGAAATCCTCTTATTACTTCGGTATTTGTTTTTAGATCACAATAAATGGGGTCTGCAATAAATGATGATATTTTAGACTCACTGTATATATTTTGATCAAATAATAATACTGAAAATTACCATAATTTTTGAAGATTTTATTTGTAAAATACAATGTTTTCCAGTGTTTTATATTAATATTTTCTCACTTTTTCTGACCACCTACATATACATTATATATTTGTATTATCATTAAAAATAGTACTCAAAATATTCATTATATTATATAATATAATAAAATTTATTATGTAATACAAATTATTGCTTTACAAATACGAGCTTCAAATTAATTTTTCAAATATCATAAAATTTAAATTTTCATAGGTAAATCTATGAAAAAGTTGAAATATTTTAAACCACCTGCACATTATTGCTCATAGTTTCCTTAATAATTGCTGGATTTTTATATCAATAGAAATGCAATATGATGTATAAGATTAAGAAAATAAAAACCTTGAAAATTTTTTTGAAAAACTAAAAAACTAAAGCAAAAAAGTCTTAAATTACAAAAACAGACTAAATATTACACTTTTAACTGTTATGATTACATTTTTTCCGAAAACTTAATAAATCAAATGTGCGTCAATTACCTACCTACTTTCATGAAAAATAATTGAATTATGCTTATGCGTAATTCCAAGCAAAATTCAAGGCTTTTATTCAGAAAATGAATTAATTTTTAAACTCTAGATGAATCTTAAAAAACAATTAATTATAAATTCGGAAATTAATTTTTGATCATTATAAATGCGATTTTAAATGAAAGATAGCATTCAAAGCTTATTAGGGGAAGTGGGGCAAGGCCGCATGCCCTTTCAGTGTTTGACTGTCTTAAAACCAATTAAAAAACTTCTTCTAATTAAAATAAAGGGGCATATTAAAAGTTTTTTTTAGACCCCGGTTTATCATAGACTGGAATTTATCCAATGTTATTTAAAAAGGACTCCAGCCTTTCTTAGTAAGAACTCAGACAGCGCCAATAAATATGGCTCGTAGTCTTTATTCATTAAGTTTATTATTTTTTTAGAAACTCTCAAAATTAGTAAAAAACACTGAAAAGAAGATAATACGTTTTGGAAAAACATCAAACAAAAAACTTTCTTGCCCCCACATGAGGGTAAGACCGCCCTATCAAATTTTGTTGGTAGAAAAATTGTTTCTTTTGTTGTTTGCAATAATAACACACGTATGATAATATTTTTATTTATCTTTTTGGCAACTTTAACGGGTACCTTCTTTTTCCACTTTTTTTTAAGCTACCCATGATTTCAATTTCGCCTACCTATCTGATTTTGATATTTTTTTAATGTTATCTTTACGACTATACATCTTTCGCAGAAAATAGTTTTGATACTTGGAAATGCTTTAAATACTACCGACTTTACATGAACGATAATATTTGATGAAAAATCACAAAATTTACTGTAACTTTTCGGCGTCTCAACTGAACTTGTCCAAACTTACAGACGTAGTCGACAGTGGCGTATCCAGAAAAAAATTTGGAGGGGGCTGGAAAATTTTTCAAAAATTTTGTATAGGGTACATAAATGTAGGAACATTTTTTATCTTTTTTTTATTCGTCTTTGATCGAGAGAAAAAGCGCTGTGCTGCAGTACTGAAAGTTGCATTTTACTGCTCTCGACAGCTTCGTACTACTGTCTCTTCCTTTCACAGTCAAAGTAGTGTTTTTTCAAAGTTCTTGTATCTCAATCATTTTACACAAACAGCAAGGTATTGAGTAATCTTAAAAAAAAAACACTTTATATCGTTTGAACTTTGTCATGTGCTGAATTCAAAACTGTTTACGTATTTATTCCTATCACGTCTTGTTTTTGAACTGTACTCATTACTATTTTCCGCAATTCGACCGAAAGTGAATTGAAATCACTTTTCAATTTCACGTGAAATGGATCTTCGATCGATTTCGACAACTTCTTAAATGCTTCGAACTGTCAAAACTAAAGTATCATTCATTTTTATTTTGTTTCCAAAGTGAAATTATTACTGCTGCTTTGAGCATGGATGCAATTTAATTTACAATTATAATGAAAAAAAAGCAGAATTTAAAAGAAAAAATAAGTAGACATATTTTTCGACACATATCCAATATGTATGTAAGTGAAATGCAGAACATGGGCGATTATTGCAATTTGTAAATACTCAAGTAAAAATTAATTAGGTAAAGTGTAAAGCGAATGACGTGCAAACACAGAGGCAGTGATGAATTATGATATAATTAAATTAACAACAAATTTTGTCCAAAGATTGCAGATTCATTGAAAAAGGCACCAATTTCACTTACAGAAACAAAGTGAACTGATTTCGATCAGAAAATCCAAAATGAGTGAAAAATGCAGAACATTTAAATTCACTATCGGAAAGTGAATGCGCAAAAAGTGAAATGCAGAACGTGAAAGTCTGAAAAACTAATTTTCAGAAGCGCAAACTGGAATTTCCTTAAAGAAACCATTAGTTATGTTGACCACAAAGATTTTAAGTTACCAAATATTTCTATTATCTTTGAGAAAAATATTATTTTGAAAAAAAGTAAATATACTGAAGACGATCAAATACGGTGTTTAGAGTTTGCATAAGAAATTTTACAAAATTTAACGGTGATGTAATTCGACGCCAAAATACAAAAAAAAAATATTTGAAGAATTCCGAATTGGAATAAAATCCGAAAAAAATGTATCCCAACCCTCAACGTCAGCTAAGGCCCTTACTCAAACAAACACAAACAGCATTTTCAGAATTTGGAGGGGGCTCAAATATCTGAGGTGCCTCTAAATCTCTAAGATTTACGAACAAGTTTCAGTTAATCATGTACATTATGAAGAAATCAGCTAAATAATAGCATTGTCTTGTAGGCTTGGGGGGGCTTGAGCCCCCTGATCCCCCCCTCAATACGCCACTGGTAGTCTACCATACCAGAAGGCACTTATTTTATATTACAAGTGTTGCCAATTTTACTTTTTTTCTCATACAACATAGTGCAACCCACTTCCCCTATATGAATTTTTAACAAAAAAGAATATTAGAAATTTCAATTGTTTTTTGTAGGTTTTAATGATAATATGAATATTTTCAAGTATGTATTTAGCAAATATTTTCTTTCCTTTTATTAAATTATTTATTTTTTTTTTTTGTAAAATGCTTTTCCGTCAATAGAAAGCATGAGAAATAATTGAAACAGTAGATGTACCTATAATGAAATTTTATACATTCAAAACTTTGTATACCTACTTGATTTTCAAAACACATAATATTGTTAAAGTTATACAATAAACTTTGTATATAACTAAATTTCGTATATATTCGTTTTTACTGTTAAGCCAAGAGAAACTTCGACCCCACTATAACTTTAACTCTCTTATAGCGTGTCCTAGGAAGTAGGGCATTTAACTTTGTACACGTGGTTAAATGTATTCATGTGTACAACAACAACAACTATAGTCCAGTAATTTTAGGTTTTATCTGCGGAAAAATTCCTACTGGGCTCGATTTTTGTATAGACCTTCGTTACGGCGTTGTCATGAAGATGTGAAAAATCGACATTGATATCGCGTCCGCGTTAGAAGTTATAGAGGTCAAAAGGTCACGAAAATCAGTTTTTCGCATATATCTCGTGACCTGTTGGTCGGAGGTCAATAGGGCGCGGTGGGCAGGAAGCATCGATAGGTATCACAAAAATGTCGACCAAAACTGCAAGTTGGGTTGTATTTGTTGATGATTATACGTCCAAAATCCGTTGGAATTGAAATCCTAGCTGCTCCTTTTCAAAAGTTATTCATATTTTTGTACTTCTAATCGCGAAAATTTGGAATAAAAATCTTGGGGAGAGTACGATGACTTAGGCGACATGAATTGATAACAGTATTTTATAGAGGAGTTTAATACAATAATCTTTTACTATGGGAGAGGGGGTCCATTTCCCCTCGTTTAGGCGGGAGGTGCAATTTTCTAATAATAACGTTAAATAAAAAAAAATTATTTAAAAACAACGACAACACTAACAGTTATGAACGATACCTTTTTCAAAAGCCAGAATTGTACACTTGATTCTAATTTTTAAATCAAATTATACCAATTAATTGTTCTCGAAACAATCAACTTCAAAGTGAATTTAAATATAAAATAAATCAATGAAATAAACTGCCTCAATTAATTTATAGTCAAATTCTGAAAATTATATGCTTCTATGCTTTCTAGTTTTTGAGAAAATTGAAAATTGAAAAACTTCCTTTCTATCGGATTTCTATTTTTTAGCTGTTTTCGTGTTAACATAAACATAATGCTTGCAAGAAGTATGCCCCATTGCAACCCCCCTGGTTGAGCTCACTTTTATAGGGTTTGGGGTGGGTGCGAGTTTGGGTGAAGGCAAATTTTCTTCAGAATTTAAAAGTTTTTTCGAATTCAAAAGAAACTTTGTACATACCCAACCTTGACCCCACCCCAAATCAATCCTATAGTGTGCCCAAGCTGGGGGGTTGCAGAGGGGCAGCATGCCCCCCCCCCCCTCTTAGCCATCTCACTTTGATACGCCTTGAACTTCATATCTTAACCATTTTTACTTACCATTTTTATATATATATATTAGAGTGACCGCAACTCCCATAGAAAAAATTTTTTGTCGAATTTTTTTCGGGGGAACCCCGAATCTGCCTTTGCAGATTTTTAGATAGCCAAAATTTCAGCTCGATTGGATAACTCTAAATGGTGCCGACACTCGCTCAAAGTATCAAAAATCTCTGTTTTTTCACTGTTTTTCGAAGAAAATTAGCTCTAGCTCCTAAACGAAAAATATTGTTATCAATTTAAATTTTCAGTACTTACCTCAAAAAGAGCTGAAGTGCAAACTCGATTTAAAATTAAACTTTTTTTTAACTGTTTTATTCTGCGGATTGGGATAGAATGGATGTTTCTCTATCTCTGGGCCCTCGGGTAGCAAAAGTATGAGGTATAGTCGTGGAGTGAAAGAGCTATTAACAATGAAACTTTCTATGTTATTGGATCGATGTAAGGCATCTGATAGAAATGCTTCTCGCATAATTATAGCTACAATAGAAGCACTAGGGCAAAATCCAATTGACTTTGTAGTTTCGAAATCAAACTTACATTTAACAAGAAAAAACTTTTGCTTGGTTTAATGCCCCAAGAGCTTATCTGGCTCCTAAACAAGATCTTGATCTTTTGCGTAATTGCATTGAATACCGCAAGATAGACAAAGATATTTCAGAGAAGGCTCTTGCAAAATTCTCGAACCATTTATGGTATTTGAGTTCAGAGCTGGCAGGTCTGGCGTTCTTTGACCTAACTTTACCAGATGGCGAAAAATTAGAAACGTCCAACATAATTTTGAAAACCAGTGAAACGCAAACCAACAGAATAGTAAATCCAAAGCAACAGGCACATGAAGATGAACAATTTGTCATATCAGGGTTAAAAAATATTGTGAACAAAGAAACATTGAACTTTTTCAGCCGATTGAAAATAGACACAAGTTTTCTCAAGAACCTCCAAATCTTTGGCCCGAAAACCCGCTTTTTAAAGAAGGCTTTAAAAAAGTGCAATCACTTAAAGTCGTAAATGACATGACAGAAAAAGGAGTCAAATTAATAACCGATTTTAAAAACCTTTTAACTAAAGATCAGGAACAAAATCAATATGTACTTCAAGTAGTCAGTGAGTGCCGAAAATTGTGTCCTAATGCTTCCAAAACTACTTTGTAAATCTCTTGATTAAATTTTTTTTGTATTTACTTCATTAATTATGCATAAGAAATGTAACACGATGTTATTTTTTTTTGTTTTTTAGGCCGTGTGTGAATTGCGTAAAATAGTTAACATAGTGTAAAATTTTTGACACTATTGAGGTGAATAAAAAATTTTCGGCTGTTAAAAATTTATTGGGCTCTGGGACCTGGTTAAATTTGAGTTAAATTTTTTTTGCAGATGGTTTTGTTTTGTTTTTTGTTTTTTTTTTTTAATAAAAAAGGAGTTTCATAGCAGAAAAGAGGTAGAGAAAAATATTAAACAATAAGCCATACAGCTGAAATTTTTTTGTTCACCTCAATAGTGTCAAAAATTTTAGACGGTGTTAACTATTTAACGCAATCCACACACAGCCTTAGAATTCTGTTAAATGTTTCGTTTTTTTAAATAAAACAGTTTAAAAAAAAAGTTTCATTTTAAATCGAGTTTGCACTTCAGCTCTTTTTGAGGTAAGTAGGTACTGAAAATTTTAATTGATGACAAAATTTTTCTTTTTTAGTAAAACTAAACAAATTTAGCATCTGAATTATGTGTAGCAACACTACCTTTAATTTAATATATAAAAAGTGAAAATAACCCGATCTGTTTAGGAGATAGAGCTAATTTTTTTCGAAAAACAGTGAAAAAACAGAGATTTTTGATACTTTGAGCGAGTGTCGGCACCATTTAGAGTTATCCAATCGAGCTGAAATTTTGGCTATCGACCAAATTTCGAAAATCGATTTCTTGCGGTCACTCTAATATATGTGTTTTTTTAAACTTTTTTCCCAAATTTTGACTTTGAAGTTGATTATTTCGAGAACAATTAATTGCAATAATTTGATTTAAAAATTAGAATCAAGTGTACAATTCTGGCTTTTGAAAAAGGTATCGTTCATAACTGTAAGTGTTGCCGTTGTTTTTAAATAATTTTTTTTTTATTTAACGTTATTATTAGAAAATTGCACCTCCCGCCTAAACGGGGGGAGATGGACCCCCCCTCCATAGTAAAAAATTATTGTATTTAACTCCTCTACAAAATACCGTTATCAATTCTTGTCGCCTAAGTTATCGCACTCTCCCCAAGATTTTTATTCCAAATTGTCCCGATTAGAAATACAAAAATATGAATAACTTTTGAAAAGGAGCAGCTAGGATTTCAATTCCAACGAATTTTGGACGTATAATCATCAACAAATACAACCCAACTCTCAGTTTTTGTCGACATTTTTGTAATACCTATCGATGCTTCCTGCCCACCGAGAGGGGTCTATGGAAAATCTATTCGTCATAAAATTATCTACAGATATTGCCTTATCCATTTTTCTGTAAATCCAACCGTTTTCGAAAAAGAGCTGTTTCAAGCGTAGGCATAATGATACGTAATAATAGGTTTGCTTTATTTAAAAGTGAATAATTCAGTATTTGAATACTGAAAAATACATGTGTAATCTCTTTTGCTTTTTATTAATACGTTTTTATAAGTTTCACTTGTAATCGATATTCAAACTAACTTACTAACTAACTAATTAATTAAGTTACTTAGCTACTAACTTACTATTTAATAAAATCTTAGCAATTAATTTTGACCCTCAGGTCAAAACATCCCAAATCAATCTTAGACTACTTCTAAGAGTCATATCGAAACTTTAAACAAATTTATGTAGTTTGAATGACGTCATTATAATAAAATTTCTTTCGAAAACGGTTGATGTTACAGAAAAATGCATAAGGCAATATTTGTAGATAATTTTATGACGAACAGTTTTTCTGTAGACCCCTTTTGACCTACGAGCCACAGGTCGCGAGATATATGCAAAAAACAGATTTTCGTGACCTTTTGACCTCTATAACTTCTAACGCCGGCGCACACTGGGGATTTTGCGGAAAAAAGTCCAAAATTTTAAGTACCTCGGAGAACATTTTCTATAGTATTTCTAAATTCAAGAATAAAATCTGAATCAAAATCAGAAAGAATTACTAAAATCGGACTTGTAGTTTACTTTTTAGAGCTTTATAAAGGGACAAGTTGTTGAAAGTATAAAAAACGAGGTGAAAATACCCTGAAATTAAAGCTGTGTAATTTTTTTTTGCTTGAGCCAAATCATAGACTTTTATTTTTCCGTAAAGATGCCATCATTTGCCTATTGTAAATCGAAGACATTATTAATTTTAAAGATGTTAATTATTTTATATAATTATTTAAAGAAAAGAGAAAAAAAATGGCTTGATTTTTTCATATTTTTGTATATATAATTTTAGCTACACTTGCCTACAGTTAGAGACTATTAAAAACATTTTCCTTATAAAATTATCTTTCGATAGAAGCCAAATTTGGGTGCCACCAGGTGCCACTGCGTTTTTAATTGGCAATTGAAAACTTCATTTGGTCCCAAAAATGATTTTCTTAAAAATTACATAAAATAACAAAAAGAAAATATTAAAAATCAATGGTAGCACTAACAGTTATAAATGATACCTTTTTTAAAAGCCAGAATATTACGCTTAATTCGAACTTTTAAATTAAGTTCTTTAAGTTAATTGTTTTTGAAATAATCGATTTCAATGTCAAAATTTTGAAAAAAAAAAATAAAAAAAAAACACATCCAATACTATTTTTGTGAAGACTGGGGATTTGAAAACGAAATGAATGATGAAGAAAACTGCCTTAATTGATTCCTTACCAAACACTGAAAACCATATGTTTCTGTGTCTTCCAGTTTTCGTGAAAATTGAAAATCTCCTTTTTGTCAAATTTTTATTTTTTTGACTGCTAGAGATCCTTATCCGAAAAGTCAAATGGAGAAAGTGAAATTAATTCGCAACACTTTTTTTTATAAATCTACTTCAATGAAATTACCTACATTTGATTTTCTGACCTTGCTTCAGAAAAATGAATTTTCGTTATGCATAGGTATGTAGCTTGAATGTTTTATAATAATGGCAGTTTTTAGCATTTCATACGAAGATCTAAGCAGAAAGCTCATGGAATGTCACAGAATAGATTTAAATTGACATTATTATTGAAAAATACAGATCATCTGAATCCTTCGCCCTGCCTTTACTAAGAAGAATCAGAGTCATTTCAGTGAGTAATGGCTCTCTTAACAGAATAAACTCTTGAAAAATTTGTGATGCCAATATATTTTAAATTGTATAAATATGATAGAAGTGGTTTTTTGAGTATTTTTAAACTATAATTCGGGTTTTTCATTTTGCGTGGACGTGGACCTAGACAACAGTATAATGAGTTATTCGAGTTATTCGTTTCCATTTAATGTAGGTAATTAAATACGGTAAGGTGGTTCCAATAACATAAACAAATAAAAAAAATGCTTTGCGTACAAGTAAATTGTAAACAGCAGTTTTTAAATTTTCTAAGAACAATATCTGGATCCTTTATTACTCTTACAATATTTTTAAAAGGGCGTGGCAGTGTAAATGAATAATAATGACTTAAGCTGTCATTCCTGAAAATTTCATACAAATCGATTCAGTGGTTCAGTTTTTATTGAGTTTTTTCCGCACTCCCATACAGATTTCCCCAGTGTGCGGCGCGATATCAATGTCGATTTTTCACATCTTCATTACAACGCGCGTCGTAACGAAGGTCTATACCAAAATCCAGCCCAGTAGGAATTTTTCCGCAGATTAGGGAAAAAATGCCTAAAATTACTGGGCAAAGTTTTATTCTTTTCAGTTTTTCAATAAAATATTAAATAATTTTTCAGCCTGAAGTTAGCCCCCTTCAGACACTCGTATCTTTTATTACTACATATATCGATGAATTTATAATCATTATTTATCCATCGTTCGATCCTTTTTCATAATTGTTCGATCATAATCATAATTATAACTATTTATATTTATGTAATTTATTAGTTACTCAATATTTTTAATTAATTCCATTGCCAACTCAATGGATTTTGAACCCTTGCTGATTTTTTTCAGCGGCAACACTGACAGTCTATCTCCAACTAACAGTAAAAGATGGGGCAACCGAAAAACGCTCCAGGTAGAGTGGAGACCACTCCAGTTCTCGTTCCAATTGCCATAATTATGCACTGATATAACTACAAGGAATCTCTTGATGAATTCTACTGGGTAAACCGCTTTGTAGTTAAACTTTTTGAAATCATTTCAGTTTGGTTGAAATTAAGTGCAGTTTCTTCTAATGCTGTTCCGTCTGCACACTACAGGGTTGCAGCTTATACGGTTGCAATTAAAACTTTAGACACGTCATCCTTAACGACCCTTCTCTACCTCATTCAAAAGTTACACACTTGAAGGAGAATTTATCTAAATTAAGGTTACTAACCTTTTGAAAGCACCATGAGATCATATACAATCTATCGTCCTCATCATCATCGTAGTCGGTCCTAGGGTTTCGCATTTATTGCACTCACCTTCATTTACGTTGAAATCTATTTTGCTTACGTTTTTCATTTTCTTATTTCTTTTATATCGTTCAGCTGCTGGTGTCTGCGTCTGCAACTGAACTCCTGGTATTTTATGGAGATGCAAAAATGCATTTGACAAAAAACCACATCAGTCATCTGGACAAAGACGACTTTAATTAAACGAAGCGAACGCTACTCTGTTCTCGAAGTCATGATGGTTCTTTTTCAATTTTTTTGTTTTGCATTTTTCCTGAGCTTTTCTTTTAAGTGCAACGACATTTAATTGCGCAATGAAAAGCCAACAATTCGTGAAATGTCCTTTTCGCCGCCAACTGCCACTGGTCCTGGTTCTGGTATTGCATATACTCCTGAGTCCTGGGAGTCATCTTGTTCCTGTTCCAGCTTTTAAGCAGGATTAAAAACGGAAATAACTACCCATTGGGTAGATAGTGTGTAATGTGTATAGCTGCATCAGGCATGTGAGTTCTTTGCACTAGTGTTTACGGACTTTTTTGCTACTTGAAGCCAGGCAGGATTGCATCGAGCCGCCTGTTTCGCAAAGTGGGTTGTGCATTTTTAATCGCCCAGCCCAAAACTTAATTGCACTTAGTTAAATGGAAATGGAACAAATGAGTGAAGTGTTTTGCTAGAAGGCTGATTTTTTTTGCAGGTTTTGTTTGTATGAGTTTTTTTCCATTTTCCATCCTTAAAATGAAGAATGAACTGAGGGTGGGATGTAAAGTTGAAAAGTTAGCTTAAAAAGCATTCATCAGCTTGTGGAGGGTTCGTTAATTTAAGTGAAATGAAAAGTGTAAGAAATAAATAGAAATTGTTGTTATTCACTTACTCAGAGCATATTTGACTGTTAACTCAAGGAGTAGGGTTTATAAATAAGACCCGAAAAAAAAAAATGGTACTGACTTTTCTTGTTGATTAAAGAGGAAAATAACTAATTGATGAAACAAGACAATCATTTTAGTAATTTTGGCTCCTAGATTGTTTAGGGCCATTTTTTTTAACTGTTGCCCAACCTTAAGAAAACTCGCAAGTTAACTTTCTTGAGAGTTGACTTCAACTCGAGAGATGAAACAAAAGTTTAGAATTTATTTTCATCAGGCAACAAAGAGTAATAAAGAAAAAAAACTGTATCAGTTAACACAATTGAAAATTTCTGAAAAAATGTTTTGTTTTCGTGTAGCATAAAGCTACGTCACACTTTTCACACACGGTGTGCGTGATCTGACGAAAATAGGTTTAAAAAGAACTTTTTTAGCATTTTTAGATCCAAAAATTCACCGCTCAGTTACTCGTCACCAGTGAAAGCTAGCAGTTAGCGTTCGATTCCAAGTTGTTTTTCTTCCAAATAAATGTAACCTTTTCAAGCTTTAATTGTTTAGGGACAGTGTCCGAAGTAGACGAAATGTGTGCCAATTCTTGATCAGAATTAGAGTCATTAAACGCCCTAATGAATCTTCCATATCAATATCGCCCAAATCAAAATCGGGTTCTGACAAGCTATCATCATCAAAATCGAGTCCATCTTCACTTTTCGCGACGCAAAACAAAGTAATACCCTGAGTAAATATTAGCGATATTCATACCGTTTCAACACAATGTAGCCTACAGGACACAAACCCAAATTGGCACTTCACAAAGAAAAAACAATAAGAAACTACAAAAAACAATTATCTTGTAAACATTGAGCACTTACTTTATAGATTTTCACAAAAAAAAATCACTTTATAAACCAAAAACTACTTTTTATTGTTTTTAAGAAAAAGCACACTTCCAACTTTTAGAAATTATTAGTTTACAAAAGGGATTTCTCCGTAAGAACATATTGTGTTGTCCATCTCTTCATGTTTATTGGTATTTGATTAGAAGATAACAGTATAGAATACATTCTGCAATGCTTAAAAACGGAAAATTTTAAAAAGAGTAGGAGAAAAGGGGGGTTAAGCGGTTTGTTGCCTGTGGTATACTATATGCTATAGAGGGTTAAGACAAAAGTTGGATAACTTTTAGTTTTTAAAATATCCCCCATCATCGGTAGAATTTTATTAAGGTTTGTAGTTTGTGTATTACAGCTCGTTTCAAATAAAAGTCTCTGCAGATGAGTCTCAGTGATGAGTTTATTTTCTCCCTTCCAAAAAAAATGAGAACAAATAAACAAAAAACTCAATTTTATTGGTTCATTACGATAAAATCAACTTAAAAATAACAACAACTCAAGCTTGTTTGAATGAAAGAAATGCTAGAGAAAACAAGAAACAAACAACAAAATCTGAATTTGTTTATTATTGATTTCTATGCTGATAACACCAACTCCAAAATAATTGAAGAATAATAAGAAGATATTTACTGCTCAATTATACAAATAAAAAGATGTGAATAGAATTTTAAGTTATGAACTGCTATCATATAAACGGATATTTCTTATGCAAATTCACCCAGTCCTAAAAGAATATCTTCGGTAAAGTTATCCCAACTGCCTTCAAATAATAAAATTTAAATAAAATAATTGTATGCAGTAAAACAATCATATTAAATAGTAAAAGCAAGTTTAGTTCAAGATTTTATTTTATTTATTATATGTAATAGAAAAAACAATAAAAACATAACTTCAACTCGTATAATTCATTATAAATAGGTAAAAACCTTAAAAAGTGGCATTTTACCCACATGTAAGGGGAATATGCCACTTCTGACGGGTGGATATGCCGGCAGACATCTAGGCAGCATGTCCTTTTTTAAGTTTAATCTCTGGCATTTAGAGCATTAAATACAGTCACATCTTGCTCCGAATTTGTCGGAGAAGCACAGGTCACAAATTGGACAACAAAAGTTGTCTGTATCATCTTCGCCACTTGAGGAATCATAATATAATGCTGGTAATATTTCCTCGGAAGTGTCATTTACACTTTTGTTTTCCTTCTTTTTCTGTTAATTCTGCTTTGTTTAGTTGGGGTGCACCGTATGTGGCATTTTACCCCAAAACGTACAAAAATATGAAAACATCCCTGAATAAAAATTAACGCCAGACAGGAACACACCTTAGATTTACATACCGAATCATACATTTTTTGAAGTAAATTACATACCGAATCTAACATTTTTTGAAGTAAATTTCATATATTGAATTGAAAAAAAAATAACGTTTAAAAAAAAAAACTAATAAAAAGACAATTGGATTTATATTTTTACATACCGAATTTTACATTTTTTGAAGTAAATTTTCTATTTCTATTTTTTCTTTTAATCCTGAGCGACGAACTACATTATATTCTAAATTACCACGAACATTTTAGTTAATGGTGAAAATTATGGTTTATTTTGAAGAAAAATATTAAAAAAATATTAATTTTTCGTTAAAATGAAAAATATATAAAAAGGCCCCGACAGGAATCGAACCTGGGACTCGAATCGTTGTCTGTTTAACCCATTTCTGGCGGCTACCAGTTCCATTTGACTAAGAAACTTGAAATTTTACACACTATCTGTTTTTGGTCCAATTAGAGGAAATGTAAAAAAAAAATTTGGAAAAGCTTTTGGTTTTCCAGAAAATTCACGTTGCGTTTTCGCAACGCTCGCCGAAAGGGATATCAAAATTTTTGAAATAATTTTTTTTACATAGAGTATGAATCAATTTTATTTGAGTATTTTTATGAAGAAATGAACCAAATAAAGATACACTGGGTAATGAATGAAAGATTGTTGAAAATAAAATAACAAAATTTGTAATTTGCAGTTTTTGGAGATTGTGCAGATGATTCTATGGAATTAATTTTTTTAGAACCTTATCTAACCATACCTGTGATGCACCTATTCTAGAAAAGTATAATTTTCTCAAATACCATTTTAACGATTAAAACAAAAAAATATTAAGTGTGGGTTTTTGGACAAGGCCTATCTTTTAACAAAAAAAGATTTTTTCGAAAGTCATTATTAACGGTACCTGTCATGGAACCGTTTTTTTAAACTCTGAATTTCTCTCAAACGACTTATTAAATTTTATTAAAATTTTTTATACAAAAGCATTTATATAGTCTTAGTATAAATTCAAAATAAAATTATGAAGAAATGCATTTTTGGATTTTTGAAAAAAATGTTGAATTTTTTTTTTTTGAAAAACAGGTCATTAGAATCTTTTGAAATTTAAATTTTAGGCTTTGATCTATATTAACTACAATATGGCATACCAACTTTATTTTATTTACAATTTTATTTATTTTGTTTATAAAATAAAAAAAATAGGCATTTCTATGAATCGAACCTGGGACTCCCGAATGCGAGCCGAGTACTCATCGAATTTTTTGCACTTGTAGGGCTTTGAAATTGCCGCTCAGGACATGGCCACCGCGTCGCTCAGATTCAAATCAAATAATCTTACATCTGGGCATTCAGTTTTTGTCGCTCCACAGAATAATTGCGCACATTGTTCTTTTCCAAGATGCCATTTTTTTATATATTAAAAAAAAATGATATAATGTTATGAAAAAAATTACTTAGGTAGTAAATAACAAAGAAAATAAATATAAAATAAAGGTAAAATAAATAAAGATATGTATTTAGCTTTGAAAAATATTTTAACTATCAGAAGAACTAACTAAATCGCAGGAATTGATCGTATAGTATTCACATTCCGATCTGCAAATTCATTGAATAATTCTTGAAAGAGGCGCGAAATACAACAAAAGACAAAAAAAGAAAACAGAGAAACAAATGCATGTGCGCATACACTTGCCTACAATTGCCCACACAAATCTCACATCTTAACACACAAGAAAAAGTATCTATTTTCCATACAGGACATCTAACATTCACAAAAAAAACGCGACATTATCACATCTTTCTTTCTTTTTACACACCAAAATCAGAAAAAAGAACAATAAGCCCAGTCGAATTAAACATTTCAAATGGAAAAAATTAGATCGTGCAATTTTTTTTCATTGGACGCTAGAGGGGATTACTGAGAGCTTAAAACCAATTTTTCGGGAAAATTGACCTTGTGCTTAAGCCGCCATCATGGATTAAATTTAAAACACGTTTTAGTGAATAACTCGGCCATTTTTAATTAATTAAGTCTTTGAGTTTTTCAAATCGGTTCATTGATGGCTGAGATATGACCAATTGTTTATAACTCACTCTCTCTTTTATGCTTTTATTATAAGCAATTGGTCATTAGGGTGGGTCAAAAAAATCGAAATTCTTTTTTTTGAATTGGTACTCCGAAAAATCGATTGCTAGACCCCTCTAGAATATACACACCAAATATGAGCTCTTTATATTAATGGGAAGGTCCTCCGCTTTGCAATTTTCCATTTTTACATCAAGCTTCTACTAAAAAAAAATAATTTTTTTATTAATTGACTTTTTAGCAAATTTCTTTTCATATTCTTGTAGGAAATTGAACGCTCTACAAAAAAGGCCTTATACACTTTTTTCGTTTATCTAACCGTTGAATAGATATTTGAGGTCCAAAAATCGAGAAAATCTTTAAAAAATTCGTTTTTTGTTCTTAATTTTGTAACAAATTGAAAAATTATATTGATCAAACGCGCAAGACATATTCTTGTTGAAAATTGATTGTTCCACAAAAAAGGTCTCATTAACTTTTTTCATTAATCTAACCATTCTAAAGATATTGGAGGTCAAAGTTAAAAAAAAATAATAAAAACATTTTATATTTTTAAAAAATTTCTAATTCACTGAAACTTCATTATTTTCAAATTAGCAAGATATATTCTTGTAGGGGCTTAAACGTTCTACAAAAAATTCCTTGGAATGAAATTGATTGCTTTAACCGTTTAGAAGATATTCGTATCCAAACCAATGCTCACTGATTTCAATAGTTTTCTTATGACCCGTATGCATTGCGATTTGGATACGAATATCTTCTAAGCGGTTAAAGCAATCAATTTCATTCAAAGGAATTTTTTGTAGAACGTTTAAGCCCCTACAAGAATATATCTTGCTAATTTGAAAATAATGAAGTTTCAGTGAATTAGAAATTTTTTAAAAATATAAAATGTTTTTATATTTTTTTTTAACTTTGACCTCCAATATCTTTAGAATGGTTAGATTAATGAAAAAAGTTAATGAGACCTTTTTTGTGGAACAATCAATTTTCAACAAGAATATGTCTTGCGCGTTTGATCAATATAATTTTTCAATTTGTTACAAAATTAAGAACAAAAAACGAATTTTTTAAAGATTTTCTCGATTTTTGGACCTCAAATATCTATTCAACGGTTAGATAAACGAAAAAAGTGTATAAGGCCTTTTTTGTAGAGCGTTCAATTTCCTACAAGAATATGAAAAGAAATTTGCTAAAAAGTCAATTAATAAAAAAATTATTTTTTTTTAGTAGAAGCTTGATGTAAAAATGGAAAATTGCAAAGCGGAGGACCTTCCCATTAATATAAAGAGCTCATATTTGGTGTGTATATTCTAGAGGGGTCTAGCAATCGATTTTTCGGAGTACCAATTCAAAAAAAAGAATTTCGATTTTTTTGACCCCCCCTATTGGTCATATCTCAGACATTGATGAACCGATTTGAAAAATTCAAAGACTTAATTGTCTTGCTAGACATCGATTATAATATTTACCTACTAATTTTGTTTAAAACGACACTTACCGATTTTAAGATAGTTCCTTTTGTTTATAAAATTTCAGGAATTTGCAAAAACTAACATTGCAGCTAGATTTCTCATGCCCAAAAACATATAAAAACACTCCCATATAGCGTTGATCTTAAAATCTATAATCAAAGCGGGTATAAAGTTTAAGCTGAGTAGGGGTATAGTTTTTTCAAATTAACTCGAAAAATATGGGTCATATAGAAAAATTTATTAAGATAAAAGTTATAGAAAATAAAATTTTCTACAAGTTTTACATATATAATTTTTGTTAAAAATCAAAAAATGGCCGAGTTATTCACTAAAACGTGTATTACCTTTAATCCAAGATGGCGGCTTAAGCACAAGGTCGATATTCCCGAAAAACTGGTTTTAAGCTCTCAGTGATCCCCTCTACCGTCCTATGAAAAAAATTGCACGATCTAATTTTTTCCATATCAGCTTAATTTTTTGTACATCCCGACTGGGCAAAGATACATAACCTACACCTACCCCAACTCTCTTACATTATTAAAAAAAAAGGTTTGTTTACGTTTTTTTGTTCAATCTACCTAATTTTGTTTGTGTATTCATTGGAAAAAAGAGAAGAAGAAAAAGTTTCATGAGTTGAGAAAAAAATGTCCAATTGAAAAAGAGCTTTTTCAGCTGTATTTTTTAAAGCTCCTTGTCTGGCAAGGATTGTCTCGTAAGGAACAAAAAAATAATTCATATTTTTCTGAGCAGACAAGATACATATCTGTATGATTATATTATCTATGCTCAAATGACTTTAAATTGTACAAATATATCTAAGTTTATCTTCATGAAAAAAATGCTTTACACCACAAACACACCAAGTATGTATTATGTACAGTATATGTGCCTTGTCTAAGACTGCCATTCCTATACACGTATGCCATTCCGCAGTTTCTCCCGAGATTGGTGTAGCATAAGAAAGCAATTTGAACCAAAACGAAATAAATATTTTCACACACATTTTAAAATTGTGTGCAGAATACCTACCACCTCGATCCTCCACACAAGACTACATTGTGTTTCTTGTACATGTGCATCCAACTTTAAGCACGCTTAATATAATACATAAGACCCAGAATTTGGTCCGTTTTGGTTTTGGTCCTAGACCCTTCCCACCATCACATAGAAGTTAGATGCAATATTCATAGCCGTATTTAGGGGAGGGGTTATGGGGTTTAACCCGCCCCAAATTTTTTTTTCAGAAAATCAAAAGATATAGCATAAACAAAAATACAAGTCTAATATGTGCAGCACTAAATCTTTTGTGTGTGTATAGCCTGAACTACATCAAAACACAAAGTCAAAAAAGTACAAAAAAGTAAAAAAAGCTCAAAATATAAAAATCACATAATTTACCTGACATCTATTGGGAAAAAATTAATTAAAAAAGCTCTTTTGTTTTTGAAGTTTTAAATTTCAAATAAAAAAAAATGAAAAATAAACAAATTACAGTCAACTCCATCTTAGTCGAATCGTCACAGGACACGAAAATTGGTTCGAGTTAGAGGGAAATTCGACTAAGAGGAATCTTTTTAATCTTTCTGCTGCAGTCGGTTTCATTTAAACGTTAAAAAAATTTGAGTTAGAGGAAAATTTGACCTAAAGGAAGTACGACTTATAAGGAATCGACTGTATTTGAAATTTCAATTGTTTGTCAAAAGAGCTTTTTTTTCGCAAAATGACAGGAACTATGTGATCGACGAGCTACCTTACGGAAAGGATATAAAATATTGTTTGAGTGTAGATATTTGTTTTTAAAAATTTGTGAAAATTGAAAGCTTGGTCTTGTTCAAGCTTTTTGAATCGAATACTTTTTTAAAATGAAAGGGAGATATACAAACAAGCTACTAGGGGGAACAAGAAAAAACATCGTGTTTACTTTTTTGTACTTTTTTGACTTTGTGTTTTGTTGTAGTTCAGGCTTTATTTATTAGTAATTTTATTATCTATCTGAAAATCTCCCTTAAAGTCTCTACCAATTTTGTATCGTTAAAGAAGCTGTCGATGAAGTTTTTATAAGGGAAAACAAAAATGTTTTGGTCCATTGGTAAGGGATTTTTCAAAAAACTAGTTTTTAACTCTTTGATCATTTCTTTTAAGAACCCTTTAAATAACACAAGTATTTCTACAAGGTTTTTGGTGCCGAGACTATACTATACTTTTTCAAAGGGTTGCTGAACTCGAATCCGAAGACAGAAATATTCGATCACATCTCGTTTTTGAAATATTACCGTTAAATATATTTAAATCTTTTATCTTTAAACAATTTAAGTATATAGTTTAATTCCAACGTGAATTTAGTTTAAAGTATTCCCGATTTAATTTAGAACTTGATTGATATAATAGAATATATCAAATTTTTGCTACAAAATTTCAGTGCGAGAAAAATTCCATTTTTCAATGTTTTTATATATAAAATTGTACGAACTAATTTTTGTATAAAGCCTAAGAATGGTTCAAATTTATTTCTTTAAAAAAATTTTCTTGTTCGCTAGCGCCTGCAATTTATATCAAACAACTCATCACTCTTTATATCGACTAGAGATGCTGCCGAATATTCGGCCATTTTTTTATATATGGTACATTTTTTAATTCTTCTACGGTAAGTAAAGCTATTTTAAACTTTTAACTACGAATTTCTCTACTAAAAAATACTTAAAGAGGATATTGGCAAGTTTTTCGCTTTGACACAGTTCTAATGACCATTTGCTTTGGCGGAATTAAGAATCGACTGCAGTTACATAAAGTTGATACAAAGTATTGTGATTCCTAAAAAAAATTTGTTCGGTCTGAGGTAACCCCCCCCCCCCCCGAAATGAAATCCTAGCTACGGCTATGGCAATATTTATAGCAACCACATACTGACATGGTAACCATTGTATATATATTTCTATAGTACTATCATGAAGTCGAATTTAGTATTAGTTGATGTCGCCACTTTTTTGAGGTGGCGCTCAGTGTGTTTTTTTCATACAAATTCTGCTTTTTCAAGTCACCACTAGAGTTCCTAAGATCGTTTTACTTCATGATAGTACTATGGAAATATATATACAATGATGGTAACAACAAAACAATTCTGCTGTGATTTTTCTTGTTTACACTCCTAAAGCTCTTTCATTAATAATAATCCTTTTTTTGCACGGAATCTAAGTTCTTACGTAAGAACGACGTCACACACTGGGGCAAGATACCCCAACAACCGGAATGAATTCAGGAGATGAGTCTACTTTACTAAAAATATTTTTTTTTAGTTGAAGTATCATACAAATTAATAGGAAAACCAAAATTGAGTTTTAAAATTATGTTTAAATGCTTATTACCCACTGCGTAAATGGTGTTTTTGTAGATATTCGAATTTTATAGAGCGACAATACCTGGTTGATGACGATCTCGGATTTTGCCACACAACGATTTTTTCAGAGGAACTTTCGCACACAAGTTGGACCGAAGTTATAAAAACACTGAAATCATCAGCTTCCATTCCAACAAAGTTCTGCTTGTAAGAACTATGGTAGGAACTCTCATTGAATCCCCACTTGCAGATCAAACACAAATTTTGAAGTTGTTCCTCATTCAAAGTTAGTATACCTAACTTCTTTTTGAGCCAAAATCAAACAATATACAGTACCTATGATTCATTAATGCCTGCACTGTTACCTCTGCTGAATTCAGTCACATGCATTTCTTCTTTTTTCGGATAGCACATTTTTTTTGCGTTTGCACTACTTAGTAGGAAGGAAACCTTTCAAGGTCTTTTGCTAACAACATTATTATATTGATGCCTCGTTAACTTGGCCTATACCATAACTGAAAGTGCTTAATAACCTGACATCTTTCGTGTGTGTTGCTGTTCCTTACGAAAAGCATTTTGATAATAGATCGCTCCCCGAGGTACCACTTCGTTAACTAATTTTGCAGCAGCTGCAGTACCGGTTTAAGCACTAGCCAAGATTGCACGTGGCGCCTTCGAAAAAGAAAACAAAAAAATATTAATTTTAAAACAATTTTTTAAAATCATGAAAATAAAGCAATAGCAGATTATATTTTACCTCTCATACTTGTTAATGCATTATGTAACAAAGTGCAGTTTGTTAAAGCATAGTTTAACTTAAAAAAAAAATAAAATGCACGACTGTGTCGCACGAACTTGCTCTTTAGTTCAAGTTGCTTAAATTTTTAAGACTTTTTATATAGAAATTTGGAAAATGTAGGTACCTTCTATATAGGTACAAAAAAAAATAAAATTCGTTTTTTTTTGTTTAAATAAAATAAAATCTGAAATCAAATTGCCCTCCAAAACAAGTATGCAGTTTTAATTGATATATTAAGATGCATTTTTAGAAAAAAAATTTTCAAAATCGTTACAGCCGTTTCTTAAAAAACTAATTTTTTATAAATATTTTTTTGGAAAAAAAGTTTTAAAATAAAATTGGTATGCCATTTTATAGAAATCACTAATCAACACCTAAAAACAAAATTTGAAAAAAATTCAATGTCCCGTTTTCGAAAATTGGATTTTTAAAAATCCTAAAATTATTTTTTTGGAAATTTTATTTTTGTTTTATATTTAAATTATATAAATGCTTCTTCACAAAAAGTTTCGTTGAAATCGATTAAGCAGTTTCGGAGATAATCGGATTAAAAAAAAAACGGTTCTATGGCAGGTACCGTTAATAATGATTTTCAAAAAAAAAGCTTTTTTTCATTAAAGATCGACCTTGTGTTAAAACTTACATTTAAATTTTTTTAACAAAATCGTTGGAGCCATTTTCAAGAAATTAAACTTTTTCGAAACTTTTATATGACAGGTACCGTTATTTTTGGTCCAAAATAAAATTAATTCCAAAAACCGCTCTAGAGAGTCTCCAAATAACGCTACATACCAGGTTTGACATTAATCGGTCCATCCGTTTAGGCTGTAGCTCCTTATACAGATAGACAGACAGACAGACAGACAGACAGACAGACGGACTTCCTGGACTCACTTTTTTTGGGCATTCTTTCTCTACCATCGTAATGTCATGGAAAAATGCTATCTCAACTTTTTTTTTGTACGAATGCATAACTTGACATACATATTACATATAGTACGTACATATATCGCAAGTAAAAATTAAATGTTCATGTTACTTAGGCTCAATTGACATATTTACCTTTATTTCTAACTTTTTTGTTTAAACACATTTAAAGAGATGTAGATCCAGTTGGTTTTATTTGAACAATATATTTCAGAAACTTTTTCAACTGTCGTTTTCGATTCAATGATTCACTCATTCTGAAACCCAATAAAAAAGTTCGATTCGCTACCACTCAATTCTGGAATTTGATATCTGTATTGGTGCCCCTATCACTAAATCATAGCTGGTAGTATGAAGATGGAGTGTTTTAGTACAAGTAAAATAGTACATAAAATCAAGAAATAAAAAACAATTGTTACACTCATGAATTTGGCAAAAAGTATTTTTTCGCGGACAAGAGGGAGGGGGTAAATGTCGAATATCATCATATGACACATGTTTTCAAGGTATTTTTTGATGCTGATTCTAATGACATAAAAATAGCCAATGATTTATTTTATTTATGGCTTTGATGACAAATTAAACATTTATAGATGAGTTCTTACAAGTTTTACGCGAATCATTGGCTTTTTGTGACCAAATGCAGATTTTACTGTCTCTTCGAAAAAAACACCCTTTCACCAAAATTTATTTTATAAAAACTGTTTTTTCTTGCTTTCTGTCCCAAAATCAATGTTTTTACCAAATTTCATTAGAGTGACCCATCATTTTTGTTTTCACTCAAAAAAACACCCTTTTAACCATGATATTTTTATAGGCACTTTAGATTCTTGTTTCTTATCTTAAAAGTAACATAATTGCTAAATTTCAATAGGGTACCACTAATATTACTCTAGTATTACACACTTTTTCAAATATACCCATATTTTCTTTACTTCTAAAAAAAACACCCTTTCACATAAAAAAAATTTATAGACTTACATTATTCGTAATTTCCATTGGAAAGAGAACATATTTAATGAATTTCGTAAGGGTACCATTTATACCATTGATTTTATCGGACTTGTCGCGGATTTTTCCCTATTTCCCAAAAATACCCTTTAACTTAAAATATTTGTATAGACTTTGTGGGTTCTTGGTTTCTGTTATAAATGAAACATTTTTACCAAATTTCATTGGTTTTTCCTAGTGTTTGTGGTACTAATTGCGAATTTCATCATTTCTTAAAAAAAACACCCTTTCACTCAAAATAATTTTGTACACTTTTTAGATTCTTAGTTCTTATACCAACCAAAAATACCTTCCTCACACACAACTTAACCTATCAAAAAAACACCCTTTCACCAAAAATAATTTTAAGAACTTTATGAATCCTTTGTCCCTGCTTTATCTTAAACCTTCATCCCGAATTTCATCAGGGCAGCATGTTTTTCCAATGGGTTTCGGTTATATTTTACCTGTTGAAGTAAAAAAACAAGCACCCTTGTTTTCAATCGGCTATAACTTTTCTTAGAGCAATCGTAGTGTCTTTATTTTTATGTCATGAGACTCAGCATCAAAAAATACCTTGAAAACATGTGTCATGTTATGATATTCGACAAACAATTTTTTTCAGTATATTTTTGACCTTCACCACCCCCCCCCCCCCCCTCTTGTCCGCGAAAAAACACCCTTCCACCCAACTTTTTTTTATAGACTTTTTTGTACTTGGTTCTTATCCCAAAAGCAAACTTTTTGCCAAGTTTCATGAGTGTAACAATTTTTTTTCTTTTAAATGCCTATTTTACCTGTACTATGTGTTTCTTTATCCGGAAAGATATGGAAAAGAATAGACCGACGAGACGAAATAGTTGATTATCCAGACTGAATAAATAAATAAAGAAACAAAACTGGACAGAAAAGAACATCAATCAGCTCAGCTGTATAGTCATATTTATGTGTCAACACAAATTTAATATGTCTGTGGCAATAATACAGAGTAGCTTAATTCGACTTAAGGAATTTTTGAAAATTTAATTTTCAAAGTTATTTTTTTAATGTTTTTAATTTTAATTGAACTGAAATTTTTGAGCGTGAATCTTAGCTAAATTTCTGTATTTTTGTTTTTAAATTTAAACTTATATGTAATGAGTAAATGCCGATAAGAGTGGACAAGTTTTCAAATTTTTTTTTTTGGACTTAAGCTACTCTGTCTTATTGCCACAGATGTATGTATTCACGAAATAGGTTATCTGTAAAATATTGTAGATACTTTAAAGAATTAAATAGATTAAGATTTAAATAGTTGCAAATAGGTGCAATAAGCACTCTTCAACTTTCGGTATTTATTATTCTTATTGTCCACAATTTTCATTCATTTCAAACTAGACGCGAGAACTACTCCCGAGCTCATTTTCCAATTATTGTAAAATTGACTGCTCCTCCATTTCTCATAAAAACTACGTTTGTGTGTTAGAATTGAAAAATACGTCGTTTTCGATTTAATTAAAAAAAAATTATTTGATTTTTCACCAATACAGATAATTTCAGAATTGAGTAGAAGCGACTCAGACTGTTTTATTGGATTTCAGAGTGGAACCAGTGATTTTGAGTGATTTCTGTCTTGAAATCAAAAAGAGAAATTGAAACATCGCGATCGATAGGAAAGACTTCGTTATTTATATAGACTTTTGTAAAAGTTCGGGGCACCTTCGGCGCCCCTTGGCGACAGCCCATGCTGCCCAAATGCCACTGTCTGATGCCACCATGGCATTTCCCACAATGGCACTGTCTGAATGCTGTCGGATGCTTCAAATAAAAAAAATATTAAGATTTTCCACACATTGGTCCGATATTTTGATTGGAAAGAGGGTCTTAAATTGCGGCTGTTAGAATTGATGTCATTGCCTGGCGAAACGTCCGAAATGATAAGTGAGTCTATTATTCAAATTTTAAGAAAAGCAGATTTGTTGGATAATGCAAACACTAACTTTGGTGGTATAGCGCGGAGGGGAAGCAACAATGTTTTTAGCCGTTTGAATAGGGAACTAAAACAATCCATCGTTGGCATAGGTTGCTCGGCTCATATTATGTCCATGTTTATTAGAAAAATTCTTTGAGAATCCAAAATCTGAGTTTGTGGTTAACGTTTTTACATAACCAGTCATCTTTGTTTCACAGTGCAAGTCGAGGGGGATAAGAAAACTGTAATGGAAATTAGTAACCAGATTGCTAGATTAGAAGAACGAATAAATGCACAGTTCATTCCAGTTTCTTTAAAACAAACTTTAAATAGTTTAGAGGAATGTGGTGCCGTAAAAACATAGTTCACTTCTCACACTCAATGTTTTTACCAAAACTGTTTACAATATGTACCTTGAAAAGTGGACCACACAATTTAAGTACGCTGACTATTTTCAGTTTAAATGTCTAAAAAAAAGCATTGAGTGGGATGAAGTACAAGACAGTTTTGGTTTTATATTGTAAAATACAAAAGCTAATCTAGTTGAAAACGATTTTTTGACGAAATTATATATTTAAAAAAATATGTAAGCCCTAAAAAAATTGAAGAATGGAATGATGAAAGCCTTCCAATTGATTTAAGGTGGGTAGAAATTTTTAAATATTTTTCTTCAAATGAAGTACACCACAAAAATCTTTTGTTGATTGTGGAATACATATTGAGTCTGCCAGGCACTAATGCATCCACAGAAATTTTGCAAAAAGTTCACACATCCGAAAAATATACAAGTAATCGACCTGCACAGTAAATTTAAAGACTTTAATTATCTATTATTTTTTTTAAGAAAGATATTCATTCAATGAACTTTTACTTTTTGTGAGTTTTTATATTACTTATGTATTTATTTATTAATTGACTGATAAAAAAGTTCCTATGCAATAATATTATAAGATATTATAAAAATATAACCGAAATTGAGGTACCTATATATATCATTATTACCATAATAAAAAAATATCATTATAACAATAATAAAAAAAATTGTTTTTGTAAACAAGTGTCCCGCATTGGCTCCAAAAAACTATGGTCACTATACCCTAAAGCCAGTCCTGAGCAGGATGACCTTCAGCTCTCCAATAGAAGTTTGTTACGAAACCAAGCTGTGAAGTTGACATCTCTTTTCGAATATTTTTTCGTATTGATCCTTTTACTTCTGTCGCTACTTTAGTAGAAAGATTTTTTTGGTCGACCAACGCTACATGGTGTTACTGGACTGGATCAAAAATTTAAACAGAGACGGCGGAAGGGGTGTGCGGAGTGTGCCCCCGCACACGGCCCCCCGCTTAGAGGGCCCCGCGGGCGCTAAATGAAAATGTCTCAGAAATAATAAAATCCGAAAAACCATGTCTCTTCTCTTTATTCAAAACAATCAAATAATTGAAATTTCCTTGTTTCCACTCGATTTCCATAATTGCATTGAGATGAGTCGAAGCATACATTGGCCACTTTTTGCAAAAGTAGGAAAGAAAAAAGAAATTAAACAATTTAAGATTATTGTTTGTTTTTTTTTTCTCAAGTGAAGCATATAATTAGTTTGACAAGCAACTTGGATTTTATCTAAAATTTTGCTTTTAAAATTCCCAATTAAATTTAAAACTCAATGAAATAAATACATTTTTTGTAACAAAATCTCAGTGATAAAAACTGTTTTTTTTTTTTCTTTCTATTTTTCAATTTTGTATAGGTATTTAAAATTGTATGAAATAATTTTTGTAAAGCTTAAGAATGGGTAAACTTTATTTCCCTTAAAAAAATTCTTTGCTCGCTTACGCTCGCAATTTATATAAACTGATTTTCACACTTTCTGCCAATTTAAACACTTTTTTAAGGATTTAAGAACATTTCTGTTTTCCGCCGCCAATTTAATGATTAAAAAGGACCATTTTATTCAGTGGAATTTTCGAATTTTCGCTGTTCGAAATTCCGTATTCGAACACATTTTGCGGATTCATTGATGTTTCAAAATACGGACGGATTTACGATCCACCAAACTTTAAAAACCCGTTTTAAATCAAAAATTTTGCTCAAACAAACATGCGAATAATGTATGTATTTATCAGTTATTTCGTAAAAATAAATTAAATAATTGATAAGTATCTAACAGAGGAAAGCAAACATCAACAAAAATAATTTCAATTTTTTATATATCTTCCTGTATCTAGCAGGGAGAGCCACTTTGTTTTTTTCCGGTCTCTTCTTCTTCAACTCAAAAGCAAAATTGAATCACCAATTAAAAGAAGCAATAAGTCCTCAATATTCCTAAAATTACATTTTTATGTAAATCTTGTCTCTATACAAAAGAAAGAAAAAAAAAACGGTTTTCTAATAGAAATCATAATAGTTTAAACAATAGTTTAAAGAAACAAATCCCGGCCTTATTTCCTTCTTCCTACTGATAAATTTTAATTATTTATTTTAATATATCAATGGCACTCAGCTATATTACAGGTTGTTTGAAAAGTGTAAATTTTTAAATTTTAAGACTAACGTGAGACTAGCCTTACCACATTCTTAGAACCATCAAATAAAGCAGTTGTGCAGTTATTTGCGTTTTGCCAACAATAATATGAGATGGATTTATTCCCTTTTTCCAATTGGTAATTCAATTGATATTTTTATATTCTAAAGAAGAAACCGAGAACAAACTGACGAAAACAAGAATTTCTACATTAAAATAAATAGCTATATTATATTATATCAATTTTAGAAAAGTACAATTTACTCAAAAATGACTTTAACAATTTTATGAAAAAAAAAGCAATCTTAGTTTTTATTTCTATATTTTGATGAAGAAAGTTTGATTTTTATTTTTTACTTGAATAGTCAAATTTTAGAAAATTTTTAATTTTTCCGAAATTTGGAATGTAGATAAAAAATGTCTGCAAAATTTCATATCAATTTTACTTAAAATAAGTTTTTTCCGAAAAATGTTTATAGCGATTTCTAACGATTTTGATTTTTTCTACAAAACGCGCCCTAATAAAAGAAATCAAATTGCTGAAATTTATTCTAGATGTTGTTATTTTGTTTGATTTGAAGAACGAATTAATTTTTTTTTGATATGTACGTTTTAGAACATTTAACAAAAAATCTTATTTATATAAAAAGTTTTAAGAATTAAAGCAATCTGAAACTTAAGAAAAAGTTCGTGAGATCGAGTCGTGCATTTTGTTTTTCATCTACATCCCTGTTCCATTGGAAGTGGTAGTCTTCTAATAGTAGATGTTTTGGTTAATCTAGTACTATCATTTACTGTCTAGTAAACTACTAGTAGTACTTTGCCACCTCCCAAAGGAACAGGGCTTACATTGAAATGAAACGTTTTGTCTTAAGTTTGTTATTACAATTTTGAACTTGAACTTGGACGGACGATTTGATACTTTTTTCAACATGATAGTCCAAATTCATTTTCTCAGGGGCCCCGAAAATTTTCTCTAGCACACGCCTCATTTTGGTCTAGCGCCGCTTCTGCATTTAAATGCTTATTGGTGTAAGCAACCAAGGTTCGTGTATTTTCTAGAATCTGATTTCGTTTCGGCTACATTTTGACCACTTTTTTTTCAGAATTAGCTTCAGAATGGATAATGAATGATGGAGCTCCTTAGCTTTTTACAAATAAAAATCTTGACATTGGAACGTCTAGAAACCTTCTTTTTCCTTAACTACCTATATATGTGAAATATGCCCTTAATTATAAATATCACATTATTTATATTCCATTTATATTGAAAAAAAAAAAAAAAATAGAACCTTAAAATATATTTAGAAATAAAGCACATACTTGAAACCATTGATTCCATATTGTTTTTTTTTTCACGTTTATAAAAATATATTAACCCATTTCCGGCGGCTACCAGTTCCAGTTGACTTAGAAACTTGAAATTTTACACACTATCTGTTTTTGGCCCAATTAGAGGAAATCTGAAAAAAAATTTTTGGAAAAGCTTTTGGTTTTCCAGAAAATTCACGTTGCGTTTTCGCAACGTTAGCCGAAAGGGGTATCAAAATTTTTGAAATAATTTATTTTTACATGGAGTATAAATCAATTTTATTTGAGTATTTTTATGAAGAAATTAACCAAATAAAGATACACTGTGTAATAAAAGGTTGTTGAAAATAAAATAACAACATTTCTAATAAGTTAACATTATATTTTGATATTTTATGCTTACTAAGAAAGGTTTTTTGTGTGGTACTCATCGAAGCATTTTGGATATGAATCAAGATATTACATTTCTTGCAGAAAAAAACGTATTGTCTGAAACACTTGCGACATCGTTTTGGTGACAGTATGTTTGATGTTGTCAAAAAAATGATAAAAGTGACTACTGCATTCAATTCTTATCGTAGTGCAATTACTTAGTGATAACTTCTCTGAATTGATTCCTTTCAAAATCGATAAACCAAATCAGCACCCGCCAACAATCGACAATTTTTTTTAAGTCTCACAAACTAGAATACCGTCTTCTTACAGGTAGTTTGATTTATTCTCAATGCAGAGCAAAAAAACCAACTCTTGTGTTGTACTTACATTCATAGTTCGTGAGAATAGAAGTGGTAAATCAGAGCTGACCGAACTCAAACAAATGAGAAAAAGTCATGGTTTCATTGATTTTGCATTCGATAACGAAAATAACCTAACAGTCTTATCAAATCATTTGATGGACTCACCACTATATCAGGCAAAACGGTTTGATCGAATAAAGGGAAAACTTGTCAACATTCCAATGCCAAATTCAATTCGTGAAAACATCATAACAATGGATGGAATTGATTTATATGATAACGTTTCAAGCAAATTATCGGATTCGAACTGATCAATTATATTTGACTATCAAATGCTCTGGATGAAGCGTTCTTAAAAGTATTGAAAATATATGGCATTTGCAAAAAGTTTGTTAAGGGAACACCAATGCCAAAACTAGAATTTAGAATATTTGTTGTAGATTCCCTGTTGCGATCAGAAAAAAACAATGAACCAGATATCCAAACGGAAGGAAATCCCAATGAAGTGCTCCATTGCGACGTTGTAAGTGTTCTAGCCAAACTGCTTTTCCTCCAAGAAATTTTATATCCCGATTCATCAAAAATACTTCGATGAATACCGCACAAAATCCCATTCTTTGAAAGCATAAAATTACCAAATTATAATGTATAACTTATTACAAATTTTGTTATTTTATTTTCAACAATCTTTCTTTACTCATTGTATCTTTATTTGGTTAATTTCTTCATAAAAATACTCAAATAAAATTTATTCATACTCCATGTAAAAAAAAAATTATTTCAAAAATTTCGATACCCCATTCGGCTAACGTTGCGAAAACCCAACGTAATGCTTTCATCTTACATGACAAGCAGGCAACTCAAATAAATTACTTCAGCACTATTTTAGAATATAATTTGAACCCTTATTTACCTGTAGTTGAGACTATTTAGAAAAATTATAATTTTGACTATATTTTTCAAAAGTTCAAAAATTTTACCTCAAAATTTTGAAAAACTCGAATTTTCATAGCCCCAAAAAAGCTCGAAAAAACTTTTTTACAAAAAAATCCAAAAACAGGTAGATTAGATAATTTGACTATCTTTCCAAATAATTTTTTAGTTTATTTAAAAATATAATCAGTTATTATCAGTTATAATCAGTTATTAGCAAATGACAGCTTAGAATGTGTGCTAACGGGAAAACAAGTTTTCATTTTTGTCTCTTACAATTTTTTTTTTAGTTTATTCCGATTCCTTCATATGAGTGGTACCACTGTGCGTCACCGTTGTTGTTCTTTACAAATAAGAGAGGGTAAATTGCGTCAGTAAAGCTCGTTGCATTAATCTAAGCATGAGGCGATAGATCCTAACAGAATTTCATGCAGCAGAAATGAACAAGCACAACAAGGACAAGGAACAAGTACATAATAGGTATCAGCATCAGCAGGAGTGAATAAAATGCGAAGCCATGTTAGTGACAAATTTGCCACTAGGGGAGATTTTTCAAATTTTATGTCACACTTTTGGTAGAAACATCTTTGCTTCGACGAAAATGGCGAAACCGACAAAATGGTGGATGATAATTTCAACATTTCGTGGAATTTCACTTCCTTTCCAGGCGACCGACCTTCGCAGTGGCTGATGACATTACCGCATGTATATGATGAGATATAAGAATCTTCTCACAATACTCAAGCCATTTTCCAATGGAGTATACTTTATGAACATTCTGCAAAACAACCAAGAAAAAACAAGGAACTCACATCAGCGAAGAAAATGTCATTTTCCGGTGGCATTTTGATGAAAGGAATTCGCATGTGAGCAGACATAAATTTTCTTTAAAAGGAAAATGCTAGAGTCATGACTGTGAATCAGTTGAAAAGTCAGAAAATGTCAACATTCATAAATTCTTAGCTCAACGGTGTATACAAGAGGGGGCCTCCCCCTTCCCCCCAAGAACTCAAAACTTAAACAAGAAATTGTTATGTGATGATTTTCAAAATGTTGAAGTATTAGAACATGAACGAAAATTAAAAGTAAACTTTACCATATTTTGGGTATGTGGTTACAATTTTTAGCGAACGATATGCTGGATTTGGATTATTTTGATTCGTTCGATAATATTAGTTGACCTGTGCTGTAGAATTTTGTATGAATTTAAAATCCGAATAAGTATTTAGGTAAATTCAAAGCTTTTGAAAAGAAATTGAATTGGGTAGGTACAAAAAAAATCATCTCTTAAGGGCAAGCCGCTGCTTACCAGCAAATAAAAGAAGCAGCCAAATCTAAAAACTATCTTTAAAGTTGTTTATCTTTAAAGTATAACTATCCTTAAAGAACTTCCACATATGAGCAACGTTTAGATATTGTTATCTTTGCCACAAGGTACAAAGGAGTTAAGTCACAAAATTGCACTTTTCGGGTTTTGATCAAATAATAAGAAGTGGATTCTCCTTCATTAGGTATCAAAAACCTCCAATCTTATTGGGCCACGAAAAACATTCAATATTTGTTAGATGCAATTTTATTAAGAATTATAATGTGAGCCAATCTTTATTTTAACTTTTAAAACTGATAATTGGCAAATAACAAATAATTTTTTCTATTTTGCATTTAAAACTTAAATCTAATTACTTTTTTATAGCCACTATTTAACGGTTATAACATTTTTTAATGGTTATGTTTTAGAAGAATTATTGTAAAATATGACTGATTAAAATAAACTGATGGAATGAAAAACTTAAGATTTTACAGTTAAAATAATTTATTAAATTAATAGGCTCTTTTTCACTTTGGTACCAATAACTTCCTAGTAACTCTAGATTTGAAGAAAACTATTACCATTCTGCAATTCCCTTTGGACGCGCATATTTTTAAAAAAGTTGGCCACCTACGTTCCCATAGATTTTTTTATACCACAGGTGTTTCAAATTTTTCATAAAATATTTTTTTTTTTTCATTTTGCATCGAAAAAGGAATTTCAATATTTTTTTCAAAGAAAAAGTGCAACAGATATGAAAATTATAACATGCTCTGCTCATGTGTTAAGTAAAATTTTGTAGAAAATTATAAAAAAAAAAAAAAAAAATAAAATTCATTCATTCGTGGTTGTGGTAACCGAAAACGCAAAATGATGAAATTTAAAATACACTGAACGAAAAAAATCTAATATTTTCTAAACTGGTTGCGATAGAAATTTTTTCTATTTGATCAAATAATAAGAAGTCGATTCTCCTTCATTAGGTATCAAAAACCTCCAATCTTATTGGGCCACGAAAAACATTCAATATTTGTTAGATGCAATTTTATTAAGAATTATAATGTGAGCCAATCTTTATTTTAACTTTTAAAACTGATAATTGGCAAATAACAAATAATTATTTTTACTATTATAATTTTTTCTATTTTGCATTTAAAACTTAAATCTTATTATGTTTTATGTTATGTTTTAGAAGAATTATTGTAAAATATGACTGGTTAAAATAAACTGATTTAATGAAAAACTTAAGATTTTACAGTTAAAATAATTTATTAAATTAATAGGCTCTTTTTCACTTTGGTACCAATAACTTCCTAGTAACTCTAGATTTGAAGAAAACTATTACCATTCTGCAATTCCCTTTGGACGCGCATATTTTTAAAAAAGTTGGCCACCTACGTTCTCATAGATTTTTTTATACCACAGGTGTTTCAAATTTTTCATAAAATATTTTTTTTTTACATTTTGCATCGAAAAAGGAATTTCAATATTTTTTTCAAAGAAAAAGTGCAATAGATATGAAAATTATAACATGCTCTGCTCATGTGTTAAGTAAATTTTTGTAGAAAATTATAAAAAAAAAATAAATAAAATTCATTCATTCGTGGTTGTGGTAACCGAAAACGCAAAATGATGAAATTTAAAATACACTGAACGAAAAAAATCTAATATTTTCTAAACTGGTTGCGTTAGAAATTTTTTCTATTTGGTTTTAGTACAGTCATAAGTTTAGCTATCAGCCATGTCAGGCTTATCCATTTTTTACCGGAAACCCTGTATACAAAACCTAACAAAATAAAAATAAAATACGTTACATTTTTTTTAATAAAATTTAATTTCATTATTTCAATCAAGTGCAGGTTATCTTTTCAACCTACCCATTCCAATACGTAAAAGCAATTAGCCTTTGTATTGAGAACTGACCTCTCCCATTCATACAAAATTTCGATTTGAATGTCGGTGCCTGTCGTTTTGCAACCGCAAATAAGTTTTTATCGACTCGATCCATTCAATCCGATGGAGGAGCCTATTTTATTATTTTCTACACAAGCTGTCAGCCAGGTATAATCGGTTGGCACATTGATTGAAAATAGTGCAAATCCGCTAAAACTGGCTAAGGCTGGTTTAAGGCTGGTTTTATTTAAGTCAAATCAAAACATAAAATCCTTTAGATTGTAATAAATTTTAAATTATAATTTTCACTAAAAATACTTTCTTAACTATAAGACTTAGTACATAGATGCAAAATTTCAGCAATATTAAATATTGAGGGTAAGGATTTTTTGTTGCATTAAATGTATTTTTATCAACTTTGGGAATATTGAATAAACATATTTATATTTTATTTTTTCAAAAAGGTTAAAGTTGGAATGGCTCTTGTTATTCTTCTCTTTTAGTCCGGTCAATTTAGACATCCGAGGTTACCTACATTAATTCCCAGCAAGCTGAAAATTGGTAGGATTGTTACCAGAATATTTTTAAGAAAGTTGGCCACTTAGGTTTCCATAGATTTATTTTATACCAAAGGTGTTTAAAATTTTTCATAAAATACTTTTTATACATTTTGCATCAAAAAACAGATTTCAAAATTTTTTTTACGAAAATGTGCAATAGCTATGCAGTTTTTAAAGCCTTTATGTACTCATACAACTATTGTAGAAAATGATAAAAAAAAAAGAAATAAATAAAATTTATTCATTCGTGGTTGTAGTGATCGAAAACATAAGATGATAAAATTTAAAATACACTGAACGAATAAAAGCCAATATTTTATGAACTGGTTGCGATAGAACTTTTTTCTATCTGTTTTTAGAACAGTCATAAGTGTAGCTATCAGCTGTCTTAGGGTTGTCCATTCTCTATTGCGCACCCTCTATTGTATATATTCAGACATATTTTAAACAAAAATTCCCAGGGAAATGGTTTCGCGAGAAGGGCCACAATCGGAAAAATGGCGAAAATTTCTATTTTTTTTTTGCTTTCCCATATTCTTAACCATTGAAGAACGAAATTCAAGCTAAAAAATAATGAAATTTCAGGAACTTTTCAGTTAGGAGTTTTTTTTTTCAGAATAGGCCTGATTATGACGATTACAACTCAACTTCAACTTATTGAATCGTTATACCTAAGAAATCGTGAAAAACCAGTTTTTGTGACCTTTGACCCCCCGTAAATTTTTTCAGGCCTCGGATCGATGAGGACTTTTTAGATTTAATTTATGTTGGTGTTTCCAACAATCCTACCAATTTTCAGCTTGCTGGGAATTAATGTAACCTCACCCCCTTATTTTAGTCTAATTTGACCAGACTATTTATTATTACCTATGTGTGGTAGACATCCCTAAATATAATTTAAAAATGGCCCAGTTTTTCAGCTCTTCAAATTAAACCTACCCGAAAAGATGATTGGTACGAGCTAAAATTGATTCTCATACACGGAAGATATTTACCTCATAATATGAATGTATTTAATTTTTAATTGATGATAATTTATTAACCTCCTAAAAAATCGAAATACCTACTTTACTGGAGAAAAATAAATACGACATTTAAAAACTTTTCAACCTCTTAAGGTTTCCCAATGTTAGTTTTCAAAAACTATACAGGGTGATTCAGGAGTAATGCCCCAAAAAGCTGGAGTGTGTAGGTTGGGTCGAGACAAGAAAAAAATCGTATGGGAGAGGGGGTCTATTTCCCTTCGTTTAGCGGGGAGGGGCTATTTAAAAAAATTGACTTAATTTGGAAAAAAAAATTATTATTGTTGATAAATTAGTTTATGAAACATCGTCAAAAAACAAGCAGTTTAAAAAAATGGCCCTTGAGAAGAAAGAGATTGAAATGTTTTTATATACTGCAATTAGACAACTCGATTCAGTTTAAAAAAACGGGAAATGCAATGGAAAAATGATTGAATTGCTGCAGAGTATTTTTGTTGAAATATGTTTCCAATCAGGTTTTGGCCACCGATAAAATCCCAAAACAATGGAAGAAATCCGAAATTATCCTCATCCACGAAAAAGGCAAGACAGACGATATAAACAACTATAGGCCCATTTGCTTAATATTATGCGTTTATAAAGTTTTTGCAAAATACCATTTTAATCGAATGAAAGCAAGTCTAGAATTCAATCAACGATTTGAGCAAGCCCACAATGGACCATCTTCAAACAATGAGCCAAATCAAAGAAAAGTCCAAGGAGTAATAATATCACACTTTATTTTTCATTTATTTATTTCGCCAAAGAATTCGATACAGTTGGACAAGTTTTTATCTGGCAAGTGTTAATTAAACAAGGTGTGGAACCGAAAATTGTTGGTATGCTGCAACACACCACACCGAACAAATTATGGCTTGCATGAACCTTTAACACGCATGTGTAAACTTCTAAATTTAAATTCAAACCTTTCTGATTTAAACTTTAATAAAAATAGATTAAAAACTGTCTTAAAAACCAGTGTACCACGCTCATAAATGTTTGTGTTTATTTTTATGTCTTTTTTGTTGCTCAAGTAATTATTTTGTTTGTATTTCTTTAATGTTTGTTTTATCTAATATTGAATTCAATGTTTTTATCTTAGTGTACGTTTTTTTGTAGTTATTATTTGCTTACTAACTACTAACACTGCACTAAGTGATGAGCCGGATAACACAGTTTTGTGTTGGCAAATGGTCGCAAGTAAAAAAAAATATATACAATGATAATATTGAGCAATAAAACGGAAAGTATTGGACCAATATTTTATACGACACGTGGCAACGCAAGGTGTTCCACTTTCACCAGCACATTTTTTTTGCAAATTTGGAAGATATTTTTCGCAAATTAGAATGGGAAATCAATGGTTTGAATCCCCGCATATTCTTATTTATCGATGACAATAATTGTTTTCATCTTACATAGAACCGGAATAGGCCCATAAGAAGAGTAGGTATGCCTGAAACTTAGACTTCGTCACGTGACGACGAAAAATCAAAGTCAATCTTACCAAAATATAGAATATCACCAAACCCTTACTTCAACCTCATAACTATGATGTTCATGCAAAAACAATTCCTCCTTTCTCAAATCAAATTAGTAATAATTTGACACTTATAATTGAAGCTGCTGATCTCTTAATTTTGACGTTTTTTCCGTTATTTCATATTTTAATTATTGTACTTTACTTTTTTTCTAAAAAAAAATTGCTTACAAGTTTCTGTAATCTTTCCATTTTGTTTTCGATTTAAGACGCGCTCTAAGATTTTGTTTTGTCTACTACTCCATTTTTAAGAGTAGGAACTCCTGTGCTGTTTACAAGTCTTGGCAAGTGCCCAACTAAAAAATAGCTCATTCCCAAATGGAGTATTCCGATACCTGGAGTCCTTCCAATTAACTAGCTTTTTCTGTATATGCGAATCTCTGTACAGAATGACTTCTTTACTTCGCCAGTTGTGGGAACGAACTATGAACAAACAAACAAAAAAACATTGATCATACCGGTTCTTCTTCTAAACCGGGAGACATCGCTAAGCCTTCGTAGTCTGTCGTTTCTCGTGTGCTTTGTATCAGTGAAGAGGTTGTGGTTACACGTGGCCACCCATCTGATGCAAATCCCAATGAGGGAAGCAAAGTGGTGAAAACACCTACTGTCGGGGGAAGGTTGTGTCATCTCACTACTAATAAGAGTTAACCTCTTTCAAGTGCGTCTCTGAAGAGCACGTCTTTAGAAGCTGCCACTCCGATATCTAAGCAGCCCCGAGTGCATAACACCAGCAATTCCCAAATTCCAAAGTCTTATGGGTTATAGCGATGCTCTACGAGTGAAGCTCTCGGCAGGTTAAGTTAGATTGAACGGGGTGATAGTCCGACAAGTTGCATCATCCCACTCGGATCTGTATGGATCCGTTGTGCTCCCCAGCGTTATGTTGGAAAGGATCTGGATGGGTAGGGGAAGGATTTATTGGGAATTAGTTGTTGGTGTCTGTGTTTGGTGTCTCCTTGAACCATCCTGAAATTTGGATGAATTTCATTATGTTTCTTGGTGGTAAGAACGAGACGTCATGTCTTGACACCCTCTTATATAGTCAGATCAGATCTCATTTGCAGAGTTCAGGAGGCTTTCCTTTAATCTGCTTTTTTCGTGCTCCATTGGCATAAGTTCCCATGAAACGGTTCGGATCTGATAATGTGTTGATCCTTTTGTGGCCGCTTCATCTGCCCTTTCATTTCCCTGTAGATCACGATGTCTTGGGACCCAGCGAAGGGTAACTGTTTGTGCTTAATGATCTAAGTTTATTTCGACACCGGTCAACGAGTTTGGACTTCGTGACAACTGAGGAAATGGCTTTAATTGTAGCCTGGCTGTTTATGAAGATATCAATATTTTTGTTAATTAAGTCAAATGTGGAGAGGACTTTTCAGAGAAAAAAATTGTTATTTTGCTGTGAAAACCCCTGTTTTTTGCATTCAAATTGTAATATCTTTCGTTCTACTTTCAACTTTGGAAATTTTTACACATTTTTGAAAACTGCAACAACACGGAAAGTTTTTAGAATAATAAACCTGTGTTACACCATACAATTTTTTTTCAGGGTGTTGCTCTGAAATAAAAGTAAGAAATTGAGTTTTTATAAAACATGGAACTGTTAATTTATTTGACGTATGAAATAAAAATATTTTGATTAATTAATTATTTCTTATTATTTAGCAATGTTTTAGTGAAAGAATAATAAAAAACAAAATCAGTTGTGGGCGGAGGAAGCTAAATACTGTTGCAAAGTCGGAATTTTTCAAAATTTCACAAGAACTGCATTTAATCGAAAACCGCAAGGATTTGAGATGAACAAGTTACCAAATTCTGAAAGCCCTAAAAATGGCCTATCAGCATATTATTTCGTGTGATCCATTACTTTTGGGACACTCTGTATATGAAATTTTTCTTCTAACATTTTTCAAAAAAAAAGTTGGTATACCATTTTGAAAAAATAATTAATTTACACATGAAAACAAAATTTTTCCCAATCCGTTTTAAAAAAATGGATTTTTGAAAAAAAAATTTTAATATATTAATAAAATCCAAAAATGTGCTTTTTGAAAATTTTAATATTACCTCTACCCAAACTCATAAAAATTTTCGTTAAAATCGTTAGAGCCGTTTTTGAAAAAAGTTAACCAAGTTTGAAGAAAATCACTTCAATCGATTAGGGCTTAGGCTGTAGCTCGAGGTATACAGGGTGTCCCAAAAGTCAACGTCGAAACGAAAACAGTAGATAGGGAAGGTGGTGGCAGTTATCAGAAAAATAGTTTTTAAAAATTGTAGCAATATATTTTGTGAGTTATGGACATTCGAAAAAATGGTCACCCTGTGACGGTTTTTAATGTGCCGTGACTACAAATCTTAAGTTTTAGTAATCACTGAATAACCCTGCTAATAAATGCATTCAAACATTTTAACTCAGGTTCATCAGTTTCAAAGCAAATATCACTTTTTTGTCGAACTAAGTACCTACTAAAAAAATGTTACATGACCCTAAATCAATTAACCTTAGTGTAACAGCACTTTGTCATTGCGGCAAGTCGTCTTTAAAGTTTGTGTGTTGAATTTTCTTTTCAAAATGGTGTAACATTGTTGAGGAGAATATTCCAAAAATAAATAAAATAAAAATGTTATTCTTAAAAAATCCGACCTTTTTTATTAGGTAATTTGTCCATATTATTATTACTAATTATTAATTTAAGAGTATTAATTAAACTTCTCTTTTCTTTTAAAAAATCACTGTTTTACTACTTTAAAAATACAAATTGAGTTCTGAAAGGGCACAAAAATTACTCTTAAATTAATAATTAGTAAACTACGTTTTAGAATAGGTTTATAATTGAAAAAAATCTAAAAGCCTATCCTTTCGGTCTATTGACCGGAAATAGCGACTTTTGTACTTTTGCGAACAGTAGTCAATACACCTTTTACAAGTCCAAATAAAATTGTATGAAAATAAAAGACAACAAATTCAAATAATCTATGAATTAAAAATAACGTAAGTTTTCCAGCTAACGTGAATGGGCTAAATTTATACTATTTGAAATTATAAATATAAAAGCTGATGCTCTATTATTTTTCCTAAATCTGGACACCTTAATCTCGGCTATGGGGTTAATAGAACTCACGATATAAGCTTTTTTAACTAACCATATCAGGCTTTTCAATTCAAATAAACAAACAAAAATCGAAACAAAAAAGCCTCTAAAACATAATCGTATAAACGGCTTATATCTTGAGTTCTATTGGTCACATCCTCAAGATTGGGGTGTCTAGATTTAGGAAAAATAATAGGGAATCAGCTTGTATATTTATAATTTCAAATAGTATAAATTTAGCCCATTCACGTTAACTGGAAAACTTACGTTATTTAACCCCCCAAAACCCGTATAAAGCCCAAAATTAGAGTTGTCAGACCTTTGAAATCGACATTAACACGAGTATGGCAGCAAAACTGCGTACTTATATTTTGGTTATACCTCTACTCCCAAAATTTTCTCGGCCTACTAGCAAAAAACTAGCTTTTTTCTCACTTTTGACTAGTACATGGAGAGTTTCGGAGTTAGATTACTTCTACAATACGATGGTTACAATAACAATTGTGGGCTCATTTTATAGGTAATTATAAGTACTATAATTCATTCTTGAAGAATTATCCAAACAAATCAAAAGTTCGTCAGATATATGAAAAAATGTCATTTTGTCCCAACCTTGCGATACAAACCCGCACTTTGACCAACTATAAAATTTTATTTAATCAACTCACGGAATTGTTTTGTATATCATTGTTTAGATAATTTTATTGTTAATAAGTCCTACCTTTGTCATTTTCTGTTAAAATGAATAACAATGGAGCTATTCAATAAAAACGCTACCAATCTCTTTTCCAAGATGGCGGCTGTTCCCAACCTCCAATTTTCCCAACAAATTGACTTTTATGATAAGGACAACCACCCGAACACATTCCATGAAAAAAATTTTGTCCCGCGAAAAATGCGATTTCATGCCCATATTTTGACTAATTGCCCTGAGCTAAAAAAAATAAACACGATGTGTTTTCTTGTTCCCTCAGTAACTTATTTTTATATCTCTCTTTCATTAAAAAAAAAACAAAAGAGCTTTTTTAGTTATTTTGTTTCCAATAGATGTCAGGTACCTAAATATACATGTGATTTCTATATTTTGAGCTTTGTTTACTTTTTTGTACTTTTTCGACTTTGTGTTTTGATGTAGTTCAGGCTTAACAACTTTAACAGTCTGACGAATAAAATAAAATTAAAAAAAAAAAAAAAAAAATAAAAAACAAAAACAAAGACAAAAACAACTAAACAAAACAACATCATCATAAACATCACTATAAACACTTCCAATTTAAATCAAAGGTATAACTACAACGGCCACTTTGCAAAAAGTCAAAAAGTGACAATTTTCTAAAGCATTTTGTGATAGTTTTTCCGACGGCAAAATTTAAAATAATAGGTGTGTTTTTTGGTTTATCTATATAGATTTTGTGCAAAAAAAAAACGACATCGAGATTTTTGAAATCCGTCCAAATGTTTGGCACCACTGTACGTATACTTTGGCAGCTGTCTGTCAAAAATGTGCCGTGCTCATGTTTTTTATTTAACTCTGTAGTGGTATGACCATTGCATGCATGTTGGATTTCAAAATTTTTTTTTAACATAAAACCAAAAATTAGCTCAGACCAAAAAAATTTTTTTTAAGAATCACAATACTTTGTATCAACTATATGTCACTGCAGTCGATTCTTAATAGTGCTAAAGCAAATGGTCATTCGAACTGTGTCGAAGCGAAAAACTTGTCAATATCCTTTTCAAGTATTCGTAGTTAAAAGTTTAAAATAGTTCTGCTTACCGTAAACGAATTGAAAAATGGCCGAATATTCAGCGGCATGTTTAGTTTAAATTGGTACAAAGAGCGAATAAGTTGGTTGATATAAATTGCGAGCGTTAGCGAGCAAGAAAATTTTTGTGAAGAATCAAATTTTAACCATTCTTAGGCTTTATACAAAAAAATTATTTCGCACAATTTTATATATAAAACATTTTATGTATTGAGTTCTAAATTAAATTGGCAATACTTAAAAACAAAAATTTTAAATAATCCAAGTTGTTTGGCATGAGCTAATTATACTTCACTTTGAAATTTAACAATAAACTGAAATTGTTCAATTTTATAATTTGAAACAAAAAAATAACGAAATGTTGTACATACAATTTTAAAGTTCAAGTGACCTCAAATCCAAATTTATAAAGCGTTTCGCCTACAATAAAAATAATTTTAATAATTTTTTATTATTTTTGTTATTTTTCTTCGGTATTAAATGTTGTACATAGGTACTACAATACTGAATAAATGGATACATTAATTTTCGCTTATATACTGGATTTAAGCTTAACATAGAACAAAAGTGGGTAACAAGCAACTGAAGATATCTCGGACAGTAGAAAAGATGTCGGAAAGATTTAAATAATATAATGTAAATTTAACGGTAATATTTCAAAAACGAGATGTGGTCGAATATGTCCGTAAGTGTCCGACCGAAGCTTCGGATTCGGCATTCGGCTTCGGCCGAATTCGCTCAAAAAAAAAACATTCGGCCAAACGTTCGGCTTCGGCTATTTTAGGCCGAAGTTTTTACCGAAGCCGAAGGTTCTGTTTATTACATCGAGCATCGTACTAGGCACTAGAAAAAATTTCAATTTTTGAAATTTTTGAATATCTAAGAAAAGATTGCAATTTTTCTTCGGTAGGTACTCAAAAATTTCAGAACAAATGTGTGCCATCATAGTAGCCGCCGAACAAAATTTCAAATTTTGAATTTTGGAGGAGAATTCTTGACTTTTTTTCATCCTTAGGCTTCGGCTTCGGCCGAACATTTTCTTTCAGCCTAATAATTCGGCTTAGGCTTCGGCTTCGGCTGAAAATCGACCTTCGGTCAGACACTAATGTCTGTCTTTGGATTCAAGTTCGGCACACCGAAACCCTTTGAAAAAGTATAGTTTAGTCTGGGCACCAAAAACCTTGCATAAATACTTGTGGTATTTAAAGGGTTCTCTATAAAGAGCATTTTAAGATGTTAACATGGTGCTTAAGGAAATGGTCAAAGAGACAAAAACTCGTTTTTTGAAAAATCCCTTACCAAAATTTGTAATGGTCCAAAAAAAATTTGTTTTCCATTGTTGTGTTAGACATTAATCTATTATGTCTCACACTAACCATAACCCTCTAAATAATTGAATTACAATTCAAG